>NC_053492.1:54587617-54785117 GCF_905171775.1 Rana temporaria
ATGCTGAGCGCAGAAGTTGATTACACATATGGACTCAGTAGCACAATGGTTGGCATGGCCGATCTGGCCTATAGTCTCACTATGCGAGCCGCTTAGGGCCCCTCAAAGCTGTGAATGGCCCCCCAAATAACTAGAGGCCCAAACTGGTAAGAAGCCATTTTCGCACCCTCACCCCGCTTCTCAAATCGCTGGCTGCATGGGAGAAGAGGCAATAAGTCAGCAACCCTTCCTTCGCAATTTCATGTAAGATGTCATTTCCTAAAGCAGAACACCCCCTCCCCCCACTTCTCAACTTTCTTTAATGTGACATGTCACTGTCGTCAGCGGCCCCACCTTCTCTTTTTTCATGTGTTATGTCATTTTGATGCTGGCACCAGGGAGGTAATGATTGGCACTGAGTGTTGGCCACAAGAACAAAACAGTTATGGTGTCACACAGAGGTGATCCAGTGTATACTTGTTGTTTTTCCATGTAGGAAATGAATAAAATCCTGTGTTAAG
This sequence comes from Rana temporaria, assembly GCF_905171775.1. NCBI lineage: Eukaryota > Metazoa > Chordata > Amphibia > Anura > Ranidae > Rana > Rana temporaria. The sequence continues at coordinate 54,588,118 of NC_053492.1, forward strand.
CTTAGAAGGATTGCAAAAACAGACAATTGTACCACACTTTTTAAAAATAATGATTGATATTCCTCTTTTAGGCCTCTAATCTTTTAGAATTATGTATCCCTTTTTTTTTTTACAATCTCATAGGGCACACTGAAAGTGCAGAAATGGACACGCCTCCTAAAACCCCACAGAAGACCCTCCCTTGACGGTTGTGCAGGAAGTGCAGACTGCAAGCACATCAGGTCAGTGTCCTACAGCACAGCTGCAGGTAATACATGTAGGCCTACATAATTTTAATACATGTTTTTTTTCCCAAATTTCAGGAGGTGTCGGCGCCACAGTGGACACCAACACTGCCAATGTCCTGATTGGGGAGCTCAGGACATTGGGCCAAATCCTCAAAGATCCTGCCTAACTTATCTTTTCCCATTTAAGTTACACTGCCTTAAAATTTATACCTAAGTGCCCGATCCACAAAGCACTTACCTAGAAATTTCAGGCCGTGTAACTTAAATTCTCCCGGCGCAAGGCGGTCCTCTTCTCCAGGGGGCGATGACAATTTAAATGAGGCGCGCTCCCGCGCCGGCTGTACTGTGCATGCTCGTGACGTCATTTTCCCGACGGGCAGCGCGCAAAATTACGTTACGCCGGGCTTTGTAGATTGCGACGGGACAATAAAGATGCGTCGGGTAAAAAAAAAAAAAGTTAAGCGCCGAAAAAAAAAATTCAAATTTAAAAAAAAATAGCGGCGATCGAAAAAAAAGGTCTGTTTTTACAAGGTGTAACTAGTTTACACTTTGTAAAAGCATCCCTAATTTTACGTATGCAAACGTAAACTTACGCAGAAAAAACAAAGCTGAAAAGCTTTGTGGATCTCCGTAAGTCCTCATTTGCATACGCAAAGCGGCATTTCAACGCGAAATGCCCCCAGTGGCGGATGCGGTACTGCATCCTAAGATCTGACAGTGTAAGTGTCTTACAGATGTCAGATCTTCTGCCTATCTTTGGAAAACTGCTTCTGAGGATCAGTTCCAAAGATAGGCACAGGGATACGCAGGCTGAACAGCAGTTCCGCCTGCGTATCCCTTTTGAGGATTTGGCCCCATTATTCTCAGACCTGGAGGAAACCAACCTCCTTCTGGAAAATGTTTTAGCAACAAAAAAAAATATGGAAGACACAATAAAGAGGCTGGTAGAGGAGCTGGCCAGTGATGTAAATAAAACCAAAAAAAAAAAAAAAAGACAAGTTTAAAAATCATAAAAAAAAAATACCAAAAAAAATATGTCTTGAAACCCAAAAAAATAAAAAAACAAATTGTATTACCATATTTTTTGAAAAAAAAAAAAAAAAAAATATTTCAGTGTCAGACAATAAATATGTTTTGATACTGAACAATGTCTGGCTTCTTATTATATCTGTTATATCCTCTGTGTTGTGAGGGAGACAAGACTCTGGTATGGAACAATGGATGTTTATTTGAGTACAGGCTGTACACTGTAACATGCATCTCAGGACAGTACAGGTTATCTGCTTCCTACATGTGCTCTCTCTAAGATGGCTACTATGCCCCTTGACATCACTGCTGGGTGGAGCCAGCCTTACAGTGCAAGTACATGTGGAACCCTTCAGGTATAACAATATAAATACTGTCTAAAATAAGAAATCTATGTTTGTGGTGTTTACATTAACAATGATGAGTATTTAGTAAAGGGAAATAAACATGACACTATGATAACGTAGGAGAAAGCTAGAATGAACTCAAATGATAGAAGAATCCAACCAAGAAAATTACTGGAACAGGGCCATAGAATTTTGGCCTTAGGCACTGGTGGCGGTGTCACAACACTGCAACCCCGCACAGATACTATAATTGGACCGGAGAAAAGAGCCACATGTAAAGTATTTCATTAAAAATTGTTATTAGATGCCCCTGTTACACAGGGGCAGAAAAATTAGGCCTTAGGCACAACACTGCAACCCCTCCCAATATCTTTAATTCGTGCGCAACAAGGAGCAACATGCAAAGTATTGCATCAAAAAATGGTATCAGACGCCCCTTTTTTCAAAGGGGCAGAAACATTAGGCCTTAGGCACAACACAACACTGCAACCCCTCCCATTATCTTTAATTGGAGCACAACAAGGAGGGACGTGCAAAGTATTGCCTCAAAAATTGGTATTAGGCACCCCTGTTAAACAGGGGCAGAAAAATTAGGCCTTAGGCATTGGTGGTGGAGGCCAGAAATACAACATTTATTTCTAGATATCAGGAAGAAAAGTGAGGAGGAGAAGGATATTCCATCAGCAGCATAACAGGGCAGTCACTCAGCATCAGCATACGCAGTCTCCAAGGGATCTGACATTTCAACCAATAATGATTATTCAGTAACATCAGCATCAGGTGCTTGGTAGCTGGTGTTGATCCAAGCCTGATTCATTTTGATGAAGGTCAGTCGATCAACAGAGTCGGTGGAGAGGCACACCCTGTGATCGGTCACAAAGCCTCCAGCAGCACTGAATGTGCGTTCTGAAAGAACACTGGATGCAGGCCAAGCCAGTAGCTCAATTGTGTACTGTGCAAGCTCTGGCCAGTGATCCATCCTCAAGACCCAGTAAGCCAGAGGATTTTCGGTGGGGAAGGTGTCCAAGTCGGATCTTGCCCCTAGGTATTCCCGAACCATGTAAACCAGACGCTGTCGATGGTTGCTGGAACCGGTCAGACCTTGGGGCTGCGGACTAAAAAATTGTTTGAACGCATCGGTCAGACGGCCACCTTCTCCACCGCTCCTTCTCTGACTCACCGAAGCCTCAGCAAGATGTTGTCCAGGGCCAGGTTTTGTTAATCCCCCCGGTTCTGGGAACGCATTGCACAGAGCCTTCTGCAAGGCCTCCCGCAGAAGTTTCATCTTCTGCTCCCTCTGCGATGGCAACATAAGGTCCGCTACCTTACTCTTGTAACGTGGATCAAGGAGAGTTGCCAGCCAGTAATGATCCCTCTCCTTGATAGCACGTACACAAGGATCCTTACGCAGGCTTTGCAGGATCAGGGAGGCCATGCAGCGTAGGTTTGCAGAGGCATTCGGGGCATAGTCCTCTGGGTCACTGAGGACGACAGGATCGGCAGCCACCTCATCCCAGCCACGTAAAAGTCCACGTGTTCTTTGGGACTGTAAATGATCCCTTGAAGACTGCTGCTGTTGATGCTGAGTGCTAGGCTCCACCTCCATGCTGCTGATACAATCCTCCTCCTCCTCCTCATCCTCATCATCCTCCTCCTCTTCTTCTTGTGTTCCAGGTGGGCAAGCAGGAACAGTGTCTGGATAAAGGGGGCCTTGAGAGGTAAGGAAGTCCTCCTCTTCCTCCCTCTGTTCGGCCTCAAGGGCCCTGTCCATTATTCCACGTAGGGTGTGCTCCAACATGTGAATAAGCCGGACAGTCTCACTGATGCATGCACTGTCACTGCTCACCATCCTCGTGGCCTCCTCAAATGGTGACAGGACAGTGCATGTATCCCTGATCAAGGCCCACTGGCGTGGTGAAAAAAAAAACAAGCTCTCCTGAGCCAGTTCTGCTGCCATATTGGCACAGGTACTCATTGATGGCCCTTTGCTGCGTGTGCAGCCGCTGCAGCATGTCCAACGTAGAGTTCCATCTGGTGGGCATGTCACAGATTAGGCGGTTCTTGGGCAGGTTGTATTCCCTTTGGAGGTCTGTCAGCCGAGCAGTGGCATTGTATGGCCTTCGAAAATGCACACAGACTTTCCTGGCCTGCTTCAGGACATCCTGTAAGCCAGGGTACCTGCCCAAGAACCGCTGCACCACCAAATTGAGAACATGCGCAAAACAGGGAACGTGGGTGAGTTTTCCCTGTCGCAGGGCAGAGAGGAGGTTGGTGCCATTATCGCTGACCACCATTCCAGGCTTCAGCTGGCATGGCGTCAACCACCTCTGAGCCTGCCCCTGCAGAGCTGAAAGAACCTCTTCCCCAGTGTGGCTCCTGTCTCCCAAGCACCTCAGCTCTAGCACCGCATGGCATCTCTTGGCCTGCGTAGCCCGTCGTACGCCTACGGAGCACGACTGGTTCTGAGCCAACATCACCACAGGAAGAGGCCACAGAGGAAGAAGAAGAGGAGGGGTGGAGGAGAGAGGTGTGTCACAAGCAGTAGTAGTGTTTTGGAGGCGTGGTGGCGGAACAACCTCCAAAACTACTGTACCTTGCCCTGCGTCCTTCCCAGCTGCCAGCAGAGTCACCCAATGGGCCGTAAAAGACAGGTAATGTCCCTGTCCATGCCTGCTGGACCATGAGTCAGCGGTAATATGCACCTTACCACTGAGCGCCTTTCCAGCGAGGCATGGACATTGCCTTCCACATGGCGGTAGAGAGCCGGAATCGCCTTCCGGGAGAAAAAGTGGCATTTGGGTACTTGCCACTGAGGTACTGCACATTCCACAAACTCACGGAAGGGGGCAGAATCTACCAACTGAAAAGGTAGCAGTTGAAGTGCTAGCAATTTTGCTAAGCTAGCATTTAACCGCTGGGCATGTGGATGGCTTGGAGCGTACTTCTTTCGGCGCTGCAGCAGCTGGGGCAGGGAAATTTGTCTGTTAATCTCATTAGATTGCCTGCATGTACTACCACTACTACGTTGTGACACACCTATTTCTACACCTTCGGTGCAGGCTTCAGAGAAGACTGGGGGTCTAGTGGGGTTGGAGGTCACAGAAGGGCAAGGGGAGGTCCGCTTCAGTGTGGGTCTTTCTGGTATGCTTGCCATCGAGCTGCATGGCAGCTCGACATATGTCTGGACAAACATGTGGTGCCCAGGCGGGTGATGTTTTGGCCACGCGAGATACGCTTGAGACATATGTTGCAAACAGCAAAGGTACGATCTGATGGACAGGTTTCAAAAAAGGCCCACACCAAAGAACTTTTGCTGTACCGTTGAGACACAGCAGCGCCACTTACTGCAGTTGGTGTGCTGCCCTTAAGCTGACCCCTGGAGGGCTTCCTGCCTCTTTGAAGATGTGCCTGTGCCTCGTCCTCCTCCTCCTCTCTCCTATCAGGCACCCAGGTAGAGTCAATGACCTCATCATCCCCTCCCTCCTCATCATCACTGTCCAAAACCTGGCAGTATGCTCCAGCTGGGGGAACATCACTCCCAGATTGTTGTCCCTCTCGGCCACCCCCTCTCCCTGGGCTCACATCAATGCCTTCCTCTATCTGAGTTCCGTCATCGGAGTCTTCAAAACGCTGCGCATCTTCATGTAGCATGTACCCAACACTGTGTTGAAACAGTTCGGGGGGGACTCCTCAGGAGGACACGGTGGGACTAGGGAAGGATTGTGTGATGCCATTGTGCAGAGGGTAGAGGACGCCTTGGCAGCTGCTTTGCCAGACAAACTATGATCAGTCTGTGTGAGAGAGGATGAGGAGGGATGAGGACGACTTGGTCATCCACTCAACTAATTTCTCTGCATGTTGAGGCTCAACATTGCCAGCTCCCGAAAAGAAGGACGAGCGGCCACGGCCACGTGCTGAAGAGGATAAACCACATCCACCACCAGCATTACCTCTAGATGCAGAGCCTGCTTGCCCTCGTGACTCTCTGGAAGGACAAAGAGAGGCAGTCATATTTATGCCTTCAGGTGCTATGTACCAAAACAGACGCAGTCACAGCAACTGCGTTCAGGTGTTAGTAAACTCCACACAAGCAGTAAGAGCGACTGCGTTCAGCTGCTATGTAACAAATAGTTGGTCACACCAACTGCGTTCAGGTGGTATTAAACAGCAAGCACAACAGTAACAGCGACTGCGTTCCAATGCTATTTAACCAGCACACACGCAGTGACACCAAGCGCGTTCAGGTGGTATTACAACAGCACACACGCAGTAAGGAATGTCTGCGTTTCTGTGCAATTCAATAGCCCAGTTGCATTAACAGTGACTGCGTTTTCTGTGCTAATAAAATGCACACGTGCAGTAACAGGTAATGCGTGTGTGTGTGCAATTAACTAGCACACGTTCAATAACACCGACTAATATTTTAAAGCTAATCCCTAATGCAGGCAAAACAACACGTTAGAGCACTGCATGTAGAATAAACTCCTGGCATGACAGATTAATAATAGCAGATCTATACAGTTTATCAATATATTGACAACTCCTAGGGATGTGAATAGTCTGTCTGTCTGTCTTGTCTGGTAGAAAAGACACTGTGTCTCAATCACTAACTGTCTGTCTGACTTGTCTTTAACCAAAGCCGGAACACACTACACCGAACGGCCGCCCGTGCAGGCTGATCCTTTTATAGTGTGGGGCGGTTGTACTAATCCCCCTGAGCCATAATTGGCCAAAGCCACCCTGGCTTAGGCCAATTATGGCTCTTCGTTTTTTGGCGCGCTGTGAGTGGCCAATCATCAGCGCTCAACGCCGCAGTGAATTATGGGACGTTTTACGTCACTCGAATTTGGCGCGAACGACCCGTTTTTGTTCGGGATTCGAACGACCAATGTTCAAGTTGAACATACGTTCGTATCGAACGCGAAGCTCATCCCCTACTGGGAAGCAACACATTTCTCTTTACTTTCAAAACGAGCAAAAAGATTTAGCATGGAGTTATTGTACAAGAGATTGTTCCAAAAGGAGTTTCCAACATCATCGAGGACTGCTTAGAAGTGCACTGTGTGTAAGAGAAGAATGCTGTATGGAAGAAACGACACTTCATCTTTTTTGGAATTGCAAATTTGCACAGGATGTTAGGAGGAAAATCGGACCTCTGCTAAAAAATTTGAGTACCTTAAAACTACATCAATCAATCACAAAATCACTTTTACGGCTTGGGATTGGAAAAAAAAGAATTTAAAAAGTATGGTTGCTTATATAAACTCAATCAAATTGGCCTTAATGGAAAGTGAAGAAATATTTATTTATTTAGAAAAGAAAAAATATCAGTTGAAGGTTGTATACGTTTAGGACTGAGTTTTTTTACACACTATATTATTTAAGAGATATAAAAATTTTGGAGAGGAGACATCAGAAAAATATTGAATTTAAGTGATGGAACAGATTAGTTTAAAAGAAAAAAATATAATCATAATATATATATCTCTAAAAAATTTCCACAATGATGGTATAATTTAAGACCTTGAGTGGAAAGACTGAAGACTTGAGACTAAAGATTTCTGAGTGAAAAAAAAAAAAGAAAATCTGTTCTTATCAGTTTAATATCTGATACGTCCCCTATCTGGGGACCATATATTAAATGGATTTTTAGAACAGGGAGATGGAAGAAGAGCTTGCTCTGTCCACTCCACGCATCGACCTGGTATTGCAGTACCTCCAGGACCGGTGCACCCCTCTCTTACGCAGTGTCAAAAAATAGATTGAACTGGAAAATCATCCAACTTGTTTGTCTTGTGTGTTCTTGTTGCTGACAATGTTTCTTGCTTAAACTCGGTTCCTTGCTATAATAAACTGGCATTTAACCCTTGTGTCTTTTTGTCTTCATTGCTTCTTGTCACTTTCTTGCCAAATGACACCACTCTATGAAGTTACCTATTCAGCAACACCTAGATTTAGTCAGGGCATCCAATTTTCAACAAGTCAGCTAGTGTTCTACTCCTCGCTCTCTCTCCTAAGGCCCAAAATGAAGCCTTCGATAAGCAGTGACCACTCTGCTGTCAAACAAGGGGGCTGAATTTGCTCCATTGCTGTGTGCCTTGCTGCATGCAGCAGCTAGCTTGAAAAGTCAGCTGTGGCAAGGGTTTTTTATTTTTATCCGGAGGATCCCTTAGTCTTTGACTCCCTCTAGTGGCCCTCGATTTTCTTCCACGTTATGTTAACTAAGTCCACGTTATGCTAACTAGGAGGCCCGCACATGCAAATGATTTTCCTCGTTGAACGTGCCGAGGAGCAACGAGAAGCACCTGAATCTGTGCAATTCTTATTTTGGGATGACTGAGGGTCATGACTGGGCTCCAGCAGTGTTGGGCAGGTGTCAGAAAAGGGTGGATTGGCCAGTAGACAGGGGATTAGGCCTGTAGGCCAGTGACGCCCGTCTGGCTGTGGATTCACACCTCCGGACAGCCTAGACTGGGGGGAAGGGTGTTTGCCGGGTACAGGCAAATGGGCAACTCTCAGCGAGCCCTCCGGTGGGGCAAGAAAGCCGCTCGCTCGGAACAGAGAATAATTGGGTTATCGCTTCTCGACCTTTTGGCTAAGATCAAGTGTAGTCTCCACTGCCTGATTCTTAGTCAAGAGGTGTCTGGGGTACCCGGAGGTCGGCCTTAAGGGGATCGTTCTCTTCGGAGAGCCCCCCCTTGCTGCTATTGGCCTTAGACTTAGTCCCCAAACAACGAGTTGCGATCGCCTCTCTCTGCCACCCATGTGGTGGGGTGGGATCGGTGGGCGAGAGGATGATTTGGCCTCCTAATGCACCCAATACTTTAAGACTGGCCGTGGCCGAGTCTAAACGTGAAGCTGTTGGCTTGCATTTTGTCCAGAAGAAGTTGGTTGAGGAACTTTTTGGGATGGTGAGAGAGAGCATTTTTTGCGTGCAGTGTTTCCCCACCACCGGTTTGTATGACGTTACATTCTGGAAGAAGGAAGATCTGCAGACATGCCTGCTTCGGAAGGGAGAGAAGGAGGGCCACGAATTATTGGACGGGATCATGTTCCTGTCAAGTGAGACGACCGTGTGGCTCCCCATCACTGTACACATGTACAATCCCTTTGTGAAGGATCGCTGCCCTTTTACTACGGTACTGCGAGTCAGTTTCTGCGGGCGTGAAACTGACGAATGTTTTCGGTACCTTTAATGGGCAGCGAAGATTCTGGGTCACCTTCCGGGCGGACAAGGAAGGCATCGGTGGCGTCCGGCACCCCCCACAGTCCTTCTCCATTGGGCGTGATAGCGGATACCTGTGGTACCCTGGCCAGCCACTGTTCTGCAGGCAGTGTTTCGCCTTTGGACACACCAAGGACCAGTGCGAGGCCGGGTTGACCTGCCGGAACTGCTTCAAGCAGGGTCACGGGGCGAGCCAGTGTCCAGAGGGTAAGAGCTGCCACATCTGTGGGAGCCGAACCCACCTGGCCAGGCAGTGCCCGAAGGTTTCAAAACCAACAACATCGGAACAGTCCACAACCGTGGTGGCGGAAGAGCAGTGGAGGCTCCAGAAGCGGTTGTGGACAGACAGGCACTGTCCTATGCAGATGTGGCCAGAGGTGGTCCTCCGGCTGCCGCGGTGAACTCCGGCGACCAGACCACAGGGCTGCCTGAGGAAGTAGGGGTGCGGGCTGCCTGCCCCCCTATGGAGGGAGAGCCAGGTCCCTCCCCTCTGGATGCCGTGGGGGAGGAAGGGACCTCTTCTCTTCCCGAGAGGAGTGTCCCTGACAACCTCATGGCCGAGGCGGAGGGGAGCGGTATGGAGTCGGAGGACCCCGAGGAGGAGGGGATGGAAGTGGGGCAGCCTTCCTTGAAAAGGAAGATGGAGGGAGCCGACGGCCCTACTTCCTCCCAGGACATTGGCTCTTTTCCAGACTCCCCGGGTCATCTGAAGCAGTGGTCGACTCGGACTCCCCACAAGCACCATCATATGTGAGCACTGGTCAGGTGTCCAGCCTGCAGGATGTGATGGGGTACTGCAGGTCCGACCCTGGGGAGAAGGGGGTGGAGAAGGAGGGGTTGGAAAGACTGAAGACTTGAGACTAAAGATTTCTGAGTGGAAAAAAAAAAAAATCTGTTCTTATCAGTTTAATATCTGATACGTCCCCTATCTGGGGACCATATATTAAATGGATTTTTAGAACAGGGAGATGGAAGAAGAGCTTGCTCTGTCCACTCCACGCATCGACCTGGTATTGCAGTACCTCCAGGACCGGTGCACCCCTCTCTTACGCAGTGTCAAAAAATAGATTTAACTGGAACATCATCCAACTTGTTTGTCTTGTGTCTTCTTGTTGCTGACAATGTTTCTTGCTTAAACTCAGTTCCTTGCTATAATAAACTGGCATTTAACTCTTGTGTCTTCGTCTTCAATGCTTCTTGTCACTTTCTTGCCAAATGCCACTACTTTATGAAGTTACCTATTCAGCAACACCTAGATTTAGTCAGGGCATCCAATTTTCGACAAGTCAGCTAGTGTTCTACTCCTCCCTTGCTCGCTCGCTCTCTCTCTCTCCTAAGGCCCAAAATGAAGCCTTCAATAGCAGTGACCACCCTGCTGTCAAACAAGGGGGCTGAATTTGCTCCATTGCTGTGTACCTTGCTGCATGCAGCAGCTAGCTTGAAAAGTCAGATGAGGCAAGGTTTTTAACTTTTTAGTATCTGGAGGATCCCTTATCCTTTGACTCCCTCTAGTGGCTCTCCTTTTTCAGGCCACGTTATGTTAACTAGGAGGCGGGCCCATGCAAATGATTTTCCACCTTAAAACGTGCACGAGGAGCACCTGAATCTGTGCAATTCTTGGTTTGGGATGACTGAAGGTCATGACTGGGCTCCAGCAGTGTTGGGCAGGTGTCAGAAAAGGGTGGATTGGCCAGTAGACAGGGGATTGGGCCTGTAGGCCAGCGACGCCCGTCTGGCTGCAGATTTCACACCTCCGGACAGCCTAGACTGGGGGGAAGGGTGGTTGCCGGGTACAGGCAAACAGGCAACTCTCAGCGAGCCCTCCGGTGGGGCCAGAAAGCCGCTCGCTCGGAACAGAGAATAATTGGGTTATCGCTTCTCGACCTTTTGGCTGCGATAAATCTGAGGGAACTCGGCTTGGGTGGTGGAAGGAAGTCGGTGGACCACCCCTTTGGGGTATCCAGCGACATTACGAATTGAAAATGGCGAGAAGGACGCTACCCAAATCCTTTCGATTAGTCTTGGGACTAGATGTACGACGGAAGATTACAGTGAAGACAGTTATCGAGGAGTACCTGATGAACGAACTAAAAATAGCGGTAAGCGATATCTATGCTTTGCAGGACTTCCCTGCGACAGGAATTTATGATGTCTCTTTTCATTCTGAGGACACGTGCTTAAGAGCATATGAAAGATACCGAAAGAAGGTGGGTACCGGCTTATGGGAAAGTGTGGAGATTGAACCCCTTTTTGACGTAGAGAAAAGAGATGTGGTAGTTCATCTGTATAATCCCTATTTGGAGCAGGAGGTGGTGAGAATCTTTCTTTTGAAGTTTTGTTCTTATGTTATGTTGACAATGGTGTAAAAATTAAAAATAATTATGGCATATACCGCAGTAAGATCAAATTTAAAGTGAAATTTAAGAAGGATGAGAATGATGCATATACTCTTCCTCCACCTTTCTTTTCAGTTGCTGGGGAGAGGTGTACGTTATTTTTTTCAGGACAACCCCCCTTTTGTAGAAACTGTTTTCAATATGGCCATGAGAAACAGGACTGTAAAGTACTTATGAGATGCAGGCACTGTGGTTCAGAAAATCATATGGCTAGAGATTGTACAGAGGCTAGAAAATGTGATTTGTGTAATAAGACTCATCACCTGGCAAGGGACTGTCCTGAAAAGGAGAGAACGGGGTGCAGGATTTTTTCCTTTGCGGATGCTGTAAGAGGGGGGAGGACAAAGGGTCCTGTGATCTCTAAAGAGGTTCTTGATGCATGTGCAAAATATGCAGAAAGAGCCGTGGCAACGGATAGAGCCCTTGGGCTAATTTTAGAACATGGGGTGAAGGAGACCGAGCTCCCGATGGAGGAGGAGATATGTGTGAGCACAGAAGCCCCCCAGGAGACAGAAAATGTAACCGGAGCTGGAGGGAAAGATGGCGCCGGGACGCTGGAGGTGGGCGTTGCCACCTCGTGTGCTGATGCTGTCCCTATGACAAGCTGTATTGTAGACCAGGAACAGAAAAGTGACGGTGGAGGGGGTGTGGCAGAGGCAGGGATTATGCAAATGACGGTGCTTCAAGCCAACTTAGTGAGAAAAACAGAAATATAACGGGCAGCAGAAAGTAAAAGACGTGATGCATTAGATAAAGGAGTGGAAGGTGCAGAGATGGAGGTGACGGAAGGAGGTGGTACTGGTGAAGAAATTAACCCAGTGACTGCTGGAATGAAGGATGCTGATTGGGGAACAAGAATGGAGATGGAAGATAGTAACCCAATAACTCCTGGGCAGAGAGCCTTTGAGAGTGACGAGGAGAGTGAATCAACAAAAAGCAAGAAAGCGAGAACGGAAACAGGATGGTTGATGGGGATGGTTTCCTCATCAGATGAGGGGGATTCTCCTGATTCTCCGCTTTCACCTGCAGTGGCAGCAAGGAGAGGATGGACTGGTGCTGGAGGGTATATAACTAAAAAATGGTAAATTTTTGTTTTTTGCTGGTTGTTGCGATAATGGCAGTGATAATTGCATCCTTGAACGTCCGTTCGATTGGAGCTAGGAGTAGGAGGGCTGTAATTTTTAATTTTTTTACACATTTAAAAATCAAGATATTATTTGTCTGCAAGAATGTGGAATACAGTTTCCACCTGGAAAAAGTGAGTGGAAGGGGGAGGCAATATGGTCTCCAGCCGGTGACAATAAAAATTGCGGTGTGGGCATTTTAGTTAAAAACAACAAAATCAAGGTGGTTGATTATAAAATTTTGGTTCCAGGTAGATGCCTGGTTGGTACGTTGGAAATAGCAAATTTTTGTTTTAGAGTGATAAATGTTTACGCTCCAGCAGGGAGACCGGAGAGAATAAGCTTCTTGCAAAACCTACAGATGTATTTGACAGGAAGAATCCCAACAATGGTGGTGGGGGATTTTAATACTGTAAGGGAATGCTCTGATAGAGTGGGTGGAGGTGGTTGAAGCTTGGATGGATCAAGCACCCTTTTGAACAATATTATTTTAGATTTTGAGTTACGAGATGTGGGAAAAAGTATAGGTTTAGCAGAGGATAAATTTACTTTCTTCTCGGAAACTGGGAAAACTAAATCACGGATAGATTTAGTATTGTGTTCAAAGACTTTGATATACAAAGATTTTGTTTCCTTTGATGCCCTTTTCTCAGATCATAGAGGGATACAAGCTGCTTTTTTGTTGGAAAGCTCGGTCAAACTCGGTAGAGGGTTGTGGAAACTAAACAACCTTCTATTAGAGGAGGAGGAAATTAAAATGGACTTCTCTCGGTTTTATAAACATCTAACACAAAGGAAGAGCAACTTTGTGTGCTTACTGGAATTGTGGGATTGGACCAAACGCAGAGTGGGCCAGTTTTTCAAAGCATGGGGAAGGAGGAGGGCAAGACAAAAGAAAGAGGTTTATGAGAAATTGGGATGGAGGTTGAAGACTCTACAGTTGCTAAAAGAAATGGATAAGGATGTGGAGGAAGATCTAAGACTGGTGAAAGAAGAGAGGAAAGTGTTCATGAATGAAAAAGGGAAAAGTATTGTCTTCCAGGAAAAAATCCAACACATGGAAAAAGATGAGAAGTGCACAAGATATTTCTTCAAGAAAATGTGTGGAAAAAAAGATGTGTTGGCATCAGTAAATATGGAAGGTAGGAAGGCGGAAGGTGAGGAGGTAATAAAGGAAGTGGAACGCTTCTTTAGAACCCAATTTAAAGGGTATGAGGTAGAGGAGGAGGAAGAAATGAAGACTTATTGTGAGGTGTTGGACACAAGTTTAGGAAGAGAGGAAAAGGAGTGGCTGGAGAGAGAAGTAGATGATGTTGAAATTAAAGAGGCCTTTGCAGGAATGTCCAAAAATAAGACACCTGGGTGCGATGGCCTGGCAGCAGAATATTACTTAGCCCTTTGGGAAATCATTGGCCCGTATGTCTGTAAAGTCTTTAAGGAGGTGTTTGGCGAGAAAAGGTTATCAGACTCAATGAAAGAGGGAGTAATATCGTTATTACATAAAAAAGGAGATAAAGGAGACTTGAGGAACTGGAGGCCGATAACCCTCTTAAATGTCGACTATAAGGTCATAGCCAAGGTGGTGGCAAACAGACTAAAAGAAGTACTGGGCAAGGTGATAGGACCATGGCAGACTTGTGCCTTGCAGGGGAGGAAAATTACCGACAATTTAATTTTGTTAAGAGATATTATTTCGTATGTTGGGAAAAATCAGAGACCATTGGTGGTGGAATCCCTAGATTTGGAAAAGGCTTATGATCGAGTATCGCACGTCTTCATGGGTCAGGCGATGGCAAGGCTGGGAATTCCGGTAAACCTACTAAAGGTAATTGAATGTTTCTATGACGGTATCAGAAGTCGAGTGCTGGTGAATGGTGTATTGAGTAAACCTTTCCCAATAAAATCCTGAGTAAGACAGGGGTGCCCACTGTCACCTCTTGCATTCATCTGTACAATAGAACCATTATTAAAGAGCATTCAAAAAGAGAAAATATGCAAAGGTTTTTCCGTTCCAGGAGGAGGCGGTAGAGTGGTTAAGACCATGGCCTACATGGATGATGTAGTGGTGGTGGGTTCATCCCAAAGAGAGGTAGATAGAACTTGCTTAGTAACCAACCTATATTGTATGGCCTCTAAGATGAGGGTCAATTGGAACAAAAGTGGGCTGTGTAACCTGGGCACCGAAATATGTTTAAAGAGTGACAAGTTGGAAATCAAAAAAGAAATAAAAATCTTGGGTATCATCTTTGACAAAACCTTGAAAGGAAAACAGTCCTATGAGGAGCTGCTTGGAAAAGTCAAAAGAAAGATAGATTTCTGGACATTAAGAGACCTGACTTTGAGAGGTAAAGTTTTGGTGTTAAGAGCAGTGGTGTTACCTTTGATACTGTACACAGCAGTGATTATCCCCATGGGGAAAATATGGACAATACAATTGAACACAATTCTGTTCTCTTTCTTTTGGGGCTCCAAAATGGAGCACATTGCGCGAGAAGTGGTTAAGAAACCATGCCGTTTTGGGGGTTTGAATTTCCCGGACCTAGCTAAGTTTACCAATATGCATTATTGGTTGGTAGTCTTTAATGCATTAACGGCAGAAGGAAGGACAGCGGAGATGATGAGGTATATGGGAGGATGGACCTTCAGAAGATTGGGATGGTGTGGCGTAGACTTGGGGAAACCCCTGTTTATCCCATCTAGTCATTATAAAATCCTGGATAAATAAGCACGGAGTATGGATTACAAGAGTTGGGATTGGATGGAGGAAACAAAAAAAGCTCAAGGAAAGTATCTTTAAAGGAGGTATTGTTGCTAATATCCGTGGTCTGAGGTCTTCAGAGGCAGTCAAGACCTGGAATGCCTTAGAAATGGAAGGTGTTACCAATAGACAAAGGGATGTGACCTGGCTGGCATTACAGGAAGGGTTGTCAACCAGAGTTTTCCTGAAAAATAGAGATCTGACCCGATTGGATAGGTGCCATAGAGCAGAATGTGGAGGAGAGGAAAACGTGAGACATGTTTTTTGGGATGGTGAATATGCCAAAAAAGTGAGAGTATGTTTTTTCGATTTTTTGAATTATGTGTGTAAGAGCAAAATTACATACATGAGTTTGCTAACCGGTGTCGGATTAGGGAAGGTGGAAGGTAAAGATTTGAGTTGGTTGTGGTGTTTTATTTTTAAGGAGGTCCTATGGGACATGAGAAACCAACTCGTGATAAGGAAGGAAGAGTTGGAGGTTGAACAATGTTGCAAAACAATATTAACAAAATTACATACGGCCTTTTTGTACGATGTGAAGGTGTTGGGGGAAGTGAAGAGTAGATGGATCTGGATAAGAGGAAGGTGGAATGAGTTTGTAAGGGTAGGTGTAGGTTGAGACATGAGTGGTTAGAGTAGGTGTAATTGTGTTGACGTCTGAGGATGGAAGGAAGTAAGTGGTCTTTTTTGAAAGTAGAGGGTGAGGGGGACACTAGGTGATGAATGAACGTACATCGGTGATTTTGAGTTTTGGGTGTGGGAATTAAAGATTAGCTTACCCTTTGTTATGATTTCAAAGGTAAGGATGTGTAGAAATTAGGTAGAGATGGAAAAGTCTGTGATTTATTGTCATGGACGACCTTCCGTTGTCAGGAGAATCCGTTCCCGGCGCGTGCGCATTGGTGCGCGCTTTCCCGCGCATGCGCGCGTTGGAGCGCGCGTTTGAACGCACTTGCGCGTGTACGGGTGCGCGCGCACGTTGACAGTGTTTGGCGCCAAGGATTCCCTATATAAACAACCTGATCCCTCACCAACTTGCTGTCCTGTCTACAGCGTTTCCCTGGATAATCTGCACCTGTGTATTTGCTGTTCCTGATTACCTGACCCGGCTTCCTCTGACCTCTCTTGTTTGCAACCTGCCTCTGACCCCGGCTACGTCTGACCTCCGCACCTGCTTAACCCCTGGCTCTGTCTTTGCTCGCCTGTTATACCGACCCGGCCTGAACCTTGACTACCCCTTTTTTTGGACTTTGCTTTGGCTCTGATCTGCTCATCTGTGTTGACCCGGCTTGCCTGACCTGTTGCTTCCTGCTCCACAAGTGCCTCCGTTGCTTCCAGCCTGCTGCCAGCTTCCTGCCAGGACCTCAGTGCTTCATCCTGCTTCTGCTTCCAGCAAACTACTCAGCCTACTACCAGGCACTTGTGCCCCTCTGTACACTTGATCCCCTGTCCACTCTATCAGGGGCTCCTGAGTCGGAGGCTTACGAGAGGCCGCTCCCTGCACATCGGGCTCCCATCACCAGGTACGTGACATTTATGTATAAGTTCAGGTGTTTTGTGTTGTATGTCTTAGAAGTTTAAAGAGTGTAGTTTTTTTAGAATAGGGAGTTAGGATAGGATGAAAGTTTATTGTTTTATTATTTTGGTATGAGAAAAAAAAAAAAAATCTGTTCTTATCAGTTTAATATCTGATACGTCCCCTATCTGGGGACCATATATTAAATGGATTTTTAGAACAGGGAGATGGAAGAAGAGCTTGCTCTGTCCACTCCACGCATCGACCTGGTATTGCAGTACCTCCAGGACCGGTGCACCCCTCTCTTACGCAGTGTCAAAAAATAGATTTAACTGGAACATCATCCAACTTGTTTGTCTTGTGAGTTCTTGTTGCTTGCTGACAATGTTTCTTGCTTAAACTCGGTTCCGTGCTATAATACACTGGCATTTAACCCTTGTGTCTTTGTCTTCATTGCTTCTTGTCACTTTCTTGGGGGAAGGAAGAAGTTTTTTTGCTGCTCACCAAATGACATTACACTATGAAGTTTCCTATTCAGCAACACCTAGATTTAGTCAGGGCATCCAATTTTCGACAAGTCAGCTAGTCTTCTACTCCTCGCTCGCTCTCTCATAAGGCCTAAAATGAAGCCTTCAATAAGCACTGACCACCCTGCTGTCAAACAAGGGGGCTGAATTTGCTCCATTAGTGCTGTGCCTTGCTGCATGCATCAGCTAGCTTGAAAAGCCAGCTGTGGCAAGGGTATTTTATTTCTATCTGGAGGATCCCTTAGTCTTTGACTCCCTCTAGTGGCCCTCGATTTTCATCCACATTATGTTAACTACGTCCACGTTATGTTAACTAGGAGGCCGGCACATGCAAATGATTTCCCTCGTTGAACATGCACGAGGAGCAACGAGAAGCAACGAGAAGCAACTGAATCTGTGCAATTCTTACTTTGGGATGACTGAAGGTCATGACTGGGCTCCAGCAGTGTTGGGCAGGTGTCAGAAAAGTGTGGTTTGGTCAGTAGACAGGGGATTAGGCCTGTAGGCCAGCGACGCCCGTCCGGCTGTGGATTCACACCTCCGGACAGCCTAGACTGGGGGGAGGGCGATTGCCGGGTACAGGCAAACGGGCAACTCTCAGCGAGCCGTCCGGTGGGGCCAGAAAGCCGCTCGCTCGGAACAGAGAATAATTGGGTTATTGCTTCTTGGCCTTTTGGCTAAGATCAGGTGTAGTCTCGACTGCCTGATTCTTGGTCAAGAGGTGTCTGGGGTACATGCTAGCCAACTAGTAGATGACTACTTGAGACCACATGTTCAATACCTAGTATCCTATTTACAGGGTACCAGTGACCTCTTGAGAGCTCTTGACGTCCTTAATGTCCCGGAGGGGTCATGGCTGGTCTCATTGGACGTGGAGGCTCTTTACAATTCGATCCCCCATTGTTTGGGGGTAAAGGTTGTGGAGGGCTTCATTTCTGAGGGCTCTGACGTTTCCTCTGGAAATAATCATTTTATTTTGAGTTTACTGGATTTTGTATTGTCTAACAATATCTTCCTGTATGGCAGCTCCCACTACCTCCAGGTACAGGGCGTGGCAATGGGAACCAAGTGTGCCCCCACATACGCCAACCTGTACCTGGGGGGGTGGGAGCAGACCCTTTTCCATCGGGAGGACATGCAGACCTACATGGACCATATACCCTTATGGAGAAGGTTCATCGATGATATCTTCTTCATTTGGACCGGGCCCTATGTTGAACTCCTTAAATGTATTGATAGCCTAAAAATCAATAAATATAATTTACATTTCACTTTTGAAACCAGTCTTACTAATCTTAACTTTCTTGATCTAAAAATCAATGTTGACAAAAATGGCAATGTGGGTACTTCATTGTTTCGTAAACCAATTGCTGGCAATTTGTTGCTGCATGCTGAAAGCTCTCACCCAGGGCCTTTGATATCCAGCATACCATATGGCCAATATTTACGGCTACGCCGTAATTGTAGCGATGACCTCACTTTTGAAACTGAGGCCAAAGCTTTACAATCCAGATTTTTGAACAGGGGATACAGCAACACCTGTTTAAAAAAGGCCTATGTGCGAGCAAAGAAGCATGAGCGCAAATCGCTCCTCTATGATACCAGAATTAAAAAGGAGAGCCCGGGGATCAGGTTGATTACCGGTTATTCGGGGCATCACCAGAAACTGCGAGGGATTCTCCAAAAATATTGGCATCTCCTGTTGGGTGATGATACAGTTGCAAAACATAAAATCTTTCCCCGAGATTACATTAAAGAGATCCCAATCTCTACGTGATAAATTAGTGCATAGTCACCATTGCTCAAGAACTGTATCTAAGAAAGGACCAGGGGGCACTCATCCGTGCCACAATTGTCTTTTTTGTGGATACATCCACTCTGCGACCTCGATATTGTTGCCGAGTGGGCGTATCCACAAACCTTCATTTTCTGTTACCTGTCAATCCGTTGGAATTGTCTAGATTATGATATGCGAATGTAGATCATTCTACATAGGCAAAACAAAGCGTCCCTTCTTTCACAGGATTAGGGATCGTGTTAATTTAATCACCAAAAAAAAAGATGGAAAGTCCCATTAGCCTTCACATGGGCATCCATCATAATTTCAACAGTATGAAAATGAATTTTTTTACCTTGGAGCACATCCCCCCTGGTGAAAGAGGCGGGGATTTCGATAAAATATTATTACAGCGGGAGGCTAGGTGGATTCACTTATTATCCGCTTTGCATTACCCCGGTTTGAACGAGGCTTTTAGCTTCAAACCTTTTTTTTGAGTCATTGTCATATCATTGTTATTTTAATGTCTCTTTCTCCTTCTTCATTTTTCTTATTTTCCTTTTTTTTTGTATTGTCTTAGTTATGTTGCCTAATAAGTATTATGTTCATTTAATATTGTGGGTTCTGTTTGCCTTGTCAATATTGTTATTATGCACAATGTATCAGCCAATAATGTCATTGTTAACAAGGAGTCAACAATTCCCATTTTTATTTTGCAGCAGGGGGCGCAACCTCACCCTCAACCGGTCTTCACAGACTGATTTATACATTCAAGTGCTTTAAACATTTGGGATTCTTTTTCCGCCCTAGCTGATTGGAGAGTCGCTTTTCACGAATTGATGTGCATATATGATGTCATCTTCTGTCCCCTAATTTAACCATAGGGACATGTAGGACCACTATGTTATGCCAAGGTGGCTGGATCCCTTTGCATTAGTGGTCCTAATTATTTACCCCCTGTTTCCGTCTTCACCTTGTCCCCCCGCTCTCTTTAAGTCAGCTGTTTGATATTCGCCGAGCCGCCGCTTTTTGCGGCAGTTGGTATTCATACAATAGCAAGTATGGGAAAATTTCCCATATCCAATATGGCGGCGCGTCATTCGACGCATGCCGTTTATCCCAGCGCACGCCCACATAGTCAGTCATCTGACAGACAGCTGGGAGGATTTTTATGGTGATCACAAGGGAGGTCACATGTCCCCGCTAGAGGAGACGCCATTGGCTGACGCCCGCTCCAGTGTGATATTTAAAGCACGGCTGTGCTAGCCGCAGTGTCAGTCCACAATCTAGTAACCAGCATAACGCTGCACACTCGGGATACACAGATCCTGATAATTTTTTAAAGGTATGTTTCATTCTCTTGGGGATTTAAGTGCCCCTATTCTATTGACCACTATCCCTAAGGGAAATGTAACTATGTATGCCGGAGAAACAGTGGAACTTATGTTTGTTTCCCTGTGTTCTCTCTTTCTAGATTGCATTCCTGCTCATTTTAACAGGAACTCAGGACCTCTTCATTCTGAGGAATATCTATCAGTATAGTGGAGGCTCTTCAGTGGTTGCCTTCTCCCCACGTAGTCCTATTGCTACAATTTAGGACTTCCTTTTGTGTGACTTAATTCAGCCATGTATTCTAAATCCTCAAAGGTATTATTAATATATAAAAAACGTTTTTTTTTTTTTTCTTTGAGATGTGCTTCTCTTTGAAAACTTTCTCAAGACTTCCTCTCAAACATTTATTTATTCTGGGCTTTTTTATTGATTATGGTTTAGGGACAGAATGCTACATCATTCGTGAAATTGGCTTCCTAGGCTCATTCCAATCAGGATTGTTATTCACCTGATTCGTATGATACGCCATTGTTGTTTTAAAACCTTATATGTTGAGGTAAGTGGCATTGCGCTCCCCTTCTGTCAAAATATTTCTAATTCAGGAATTGTTACATTGTTTATATTGATTGTCCATTCAATTACTACAACACTTTCATGAGTCAAAATTATGCTTTGACATATCAATTTGTATAATTGTATTCATTAATACTATTGTGTTGACCACCTGTTTTATATTGATTTTCTCTTTCAATCCATTGCAGTTAGTTCTAAACACTCCTGAAGAAGCTCAAAAGAGCGAAACATGTTGAGCGAACTAAAACTGCAACAAGTTGTTCTACGATACTGAAGTCTGTCTATGTTCTAAACTTCAGCAGGTCTTGTTTTTTCAAATTATTTATTTAATATTTGTATGATAAAATGTATTAAAAATCTTTTCTATTTTTTCAAACTATTGTGTCCTTCACGATTTATCAGCACTGTCTTATAATCCCAGGGTCTCCAGGTACCCAATTCCCCCTTTTATTCATTCATATATTTCATGGGATGAGGTGCTTTCAAATTTGAGGATCTGCTTATACATACAACAATATTGGGGTACCCGGAGGTCGGCCTTGGGGGGATCGTTCTCTTCAGAGAGCCCCCCCTTGCTGCTATTGGCCCGAGGCTTAGGCCCCAGACAACGAGTTGCGATCCCCTACTTACTTCCCTTTGTGAGATGTGGAGTAGACCCTAGGTGAACATGGTGTTTACACCTGACGCATCAAATACAGTCCGGCTGTCGGTTGCTGAGGAGAAGAGGGACGATGTTGGTTTGCACCATGTTCAGAAGCGCGTCATCTAGGAGTTATTGGGCATGGCTCGAGAGAGTATTTTTTGCGTTCAGTGCTTTCCTTCCACTGGTGTTTATGATGTCACCTTTTGGGAGAAAGTTAACTTGCAGACATGTTGGTTACGGCAGGCGGAGAAGCAGGGCGATCCATTGCTGGAAGGCATAACTTTACACTGTGCGGAGAGCAAGTTGCAGATACCGGTTGTGGTCCATATGTACAACCCTTTCGTGAGGAATGAGGAGATTGTGGCCTTTTTGGCCATGTACTGCGATTCCGTTTCTGCTGGCCAAAAACAGTCTAACATCTTTGGTACCTTTAATGGGAAACGCAAGTTTTGGGTCCATCAGAAACGGGATCCAGATGGAATTGGAGGGGTAAGGTACCCACCCCAAACTTTTTCTATTGGGTCCAATCGTGGGTATCTTTGGTACCCAGGGCAGCCTACATTTTGCCGTCTCTGTTATTCTTTTGGGCACACTAGGGAGGAGTGTGAGACTGGCGAGGTGTGCCGGAATTGTTTTAAACCTGGCAATAAAACCGCAGGCTGTGGGGAGGGCAGGAAGTGCCATATTTGTGGTAGCCGGGAGCATCTTGCCCGGAAATGCCCGAAGGTGGCCTGGGGGAGTCAGCCAGGCCAGCAGTCAGGCCCACAGGAGAAAGATGCTGGAGGTACAGAGTCGCTGGAGAGTGGGGGAGGCAGAGCCTCCTATGCTGATGCAGTGAAGGGCAATAACATCATTGCCCCTCCCCCCGTGGTAGATCCGGTCCGTACTGAGGATCTTCCTAGCGAGCCTCTTGATGCTGCCGTGGGGGACGCACACTCCCGTGGAGCTCAGTGTGCGCCTGAGGTCCTGGCAGCGGAGGGTGAGCAGGAAAGGGAGGTAGGGGAGGGGGCAGGCCCAAGTACTAAACCTGTACAAGAGGAGATGGATCTCAGCCGTGACACCTTGAAGCGCAAAAAAGACCAGTCTGCTTTATCTCCCTCACAGATTATCGAGGACTCCAGTGACATGGGCTCTCCGAAGGAGGACGTGGCAGCTGACTCCGACTCGGGCCAGTCCTATATCAGCGTGGACAAAGTTCAAACATCTGCAAGATGTGACCGGCTACCGCAGATCAAGCAAGGGCAAAAAGAAGGCGGAGGTAAAAAAAGCGGGGGGTGCTATTGTGAAGACGCAGAGTTCTAAGGTGGGCAAGAAGAGGTGACGGTCAATTTTCTTTTTTGTGTTGGACCGATGTACCATCTAAACCCCCTTTAGATGAAATTAAGGATCTCTTCACTCAATGTTCGTAGTATAAGATCTGCGTACAGGAGGGCAGCTATTTTCCAGCTTTTTGCTGCCCTGCCCTGTGATATTTTCTGCCTACAGGAGTGTAACTTGAGTGAGGAGCCCTGGGTTGCTGGTTGGACCCAGGGACCTGCTGTGTGGTCCTTAAATAATAGAAAGAGTGGCGGGGTGTGTGTGCTCTTCAAAAATAACAACTTCAAGATCCGAAGGGTTGTACATGTGGACCAGGGCCGGTGTGTGCTGTTTTTTTTTTAGTTCGGGGGTATGATTTTTCGTATTTTTTGTGTGTATGGTGCCGCTGCGAAAAATGAAAGGCTTGCTCTTTTTGACAAACTGAAATTATTTTTGGGGGGAGGGAACCTACTTTTTTGGTTGGGAATTTTAACTGTATTATTAGTAGTGTTGCTCACGAATATTCGCATTGCGAATATTCGACTCGAATATAGCATATTCGAGAAATCGCGCTATATTTCGAAATTCGCGGTGAATATTCGCAATTCCGAATATTCGATTTTTTACAATTTTTTTTTTGAATCAGATCACATCCTAGATATCTCCATCGACGTCTAAAAGCATTGCTGGTATCATTAGAGACCCTGGGCCGAGTAGCTGAAGCGTTCATTGAATTTTCCAGAAAGATCGCAATGCGATTATTCGGCAAACGCAATATCGCGCGATTATTTTCCTCGCCCCGATCTTCCGCATCAGAGCGATTTTTACAGTTTCATTTTTAAAACAGATCACATCCTAGTGATCTCCATAGACGTCTGAAAGCATTGCTGGTATGATTAGAGCCATTGGGCCGAGTAGCTGAAGCGATCATTTTATATTGCCGAATATTCGCAATGCGAATATTCGGCAATAGGAATATTGCGCGATTATTTGCTCCGCCCTTTTGCATCAGAGCCAATCAGAGTTCTCCTTCCACACTCGTCACAGGTTAGCAACCAATAGGAACCTGCCTGCATGGACATTATATAAGCTCACTCCCAGCACCATTTCATTGCAGATTCAGAAGCTTGCTATAGAGTGTGGAGGCTGTTTCTGTGTTCCTGGTTTCCTGTGTCTTTGTTCTTGATTGATTTAGATCATCACCAGCATTGCTATTTAGTGATTCCAGTGGATCTTTTCCAGTATATCAACTGCTTTTTTCAAAGCAATAGACCCAAGAGCTTTTTTCAAAGCTACGTTTTGTGCTGTTTTGTGCTGTTTTTTTCATTTGTGTTACTGTTTGATCCTGCAATCCTCCCTGTTCAGTTATATTTGCAAGAGATTTCAGAACACATATTGCTGAGCTTTATAAAAGAGCTTTTCTAAAAGCTAAGTTTTGTTCATCTTGTGTTACTGTTAGATCTTGCAGGTTCGCTGTTCAGTGATATTTGATAGGCATCTCAGTTCAAATTTTGTTTAGTTTTCCCTAAAGAGCTTTTATAAAAGCTAAGTTTTGTGTTCAGTTTAGTTAAATTTTGTGTAGTAAGTGTACACACTGTTAGTGTACATTTATTTCATCTAGCTTAGCTTAGTGTGTGTTTAGTGTCTGTGTTTTGTGTTTAAAAAAAAAAAAAAAAAAAAAAGTTAGTGTTTGTTTAGTGCTTTTTTTTTTTTTCTTTAATTTTGTAGTCCTTGTCTGGTGTACTACTTTTCTTATAGTTTAGTAGCTGTCTGTGTACGTCTTTGTCTGCGTGCCTGTCTTGTAAAAAAAACACAAAAACACATTTTGTTCACATTTTCCCCCCCAATAAAGTTTAACCCCCCCACACACATATCAGCAATAATGAGCGGCATCCGTGGCCGTGGCAGCAGGGGTAGGGGAGTTACTCCCAGTGCTGGATCGCTGCCAGCACGGGGTACCTCTCGTGCCCCTACTAGTGGTAGAGGATCGGGTGCAAGGGGAGTACGCCTGATCCGGGAGTTCTTCCCATCGGGCAGCCGCCCGATATTGCCATCTCAGGCTCAAGTAGTGGTGGACTACATGGGGCACAGCAGTGCCACTGAGTCGTCGGTCCCGACTCACAGTAGTACCACCATTACACCGTTGCCTGTACTACCCCCCCCCAGCCCCCAAGAGTCCAGCATCTTACTGTTCGACAGCGACAGTGATAGGGATCTCTTGGGGGAGGCCATGCATCAGGCAGACCTCCAGCTCTGTCCTGATGGTCAGGACCTTTTTGAAGGGATGGATGAGGAGGATGGGATACCTGCTGGCAGTATCCCAGAGACATCCCTTCAAACTGGTGCTGCTGTTTTGGTGCAGGAAACAGCAGCACCTAGTCAGACCCAGGCGTGGGTGAGGGGACAGCGGAGCCAGGCTAGAGGCTCCATGTCACGTGGTTCCCTCAGACCAACACATCTCAGCCCTTGGTCTGACATCTCTGGGGGCGAAGAGGGTGACCCATCATGGTTGCCATCTGACGCGTCGGCTCACTACGTCAGTGACGACGGGGAAGGTAGGCACCCTGGTGAAACGGTGCGCCAGGTCACCACCAGGGAGACCATCGTCAGGGTCTCCACTGGTGATGGCAGCAGGAGGTGTCAGGAGGAGGAGCAGCAGCAGCAGCAGCAGCAGCAGGCAGCTCCACCTGTGCGCACCGAATCCCAGCAGGTGCAAGTAAGCGTCACCCCATCTGACAGGAGGGCGGTGCTGAAGTCACCTGTCTGGAATTTCTTTACCCTGGTGGCAGACAACCCTACCGTGGCCATCTGCCGGATTTGTAAAGTGAGGGTGAAGAGAGGGAAGTGTTTGGCTCGGGTGGGTACCACAGCCCTGAACCAGCACCTGAGGATAAACCACTGGGCGTTGTATGACGAGATGAAGCGTGGTGGTGGTAGCAGCGCCACCACCACAAGTGAGCAGGGTACAGCAGCCCCTGCCACATCTTCATCTGTTTCCAGCAGGTCATGCCCCCCCGCTCCCTCTAGTAGAGGTACTGGTACCGGCAGCCAGACCTCTACTTCCACAGCACCCTCCACGTCTGTGTCCCGCACTGCCGTCCGGCGCCAGGCGTCGATTTCAGACGCCTTTGACCGCACCACTCCCTTCCCCCCTGGAGACCGACGTGTGCGTTCCCTCAATGGGCTCCTGGCAAGGGTTATTGCCCAACATCTGCTGCCCTTCAACATAGTTGACAGCAACCCCTTCAGGCAGATGTTGGAGCAGGCCCAACCCCAATGGCGTGTCCCCAGCCGCCATTTCTTTGCCAGGACTGGTGTCCCTGCCCTACACCAGCACATTGTGCAGAATGTAACCCTGTCGCTGGATCACGCTGTCAGCGACAGGGTTCATCTGACAATGGATGGCTGGACCAGCAGGCATGGGCAGGGACGCTACATCAGCTTCACGGCCCATTGGGTTTCCCTCCGAGGCGTCGGTGAGGGATCGTCGGCAACCGATCTTGTGGTGCCGCCCCGGGGTGTCCAGGGGAGAACTGCTGGTCTCCCTCAAGCCACTGTCTCCGCAGCTGCTGAGCCTCCCAGCAAGCGCCCCCGTAGCTACTCAAGTGTGGGGCACGTGCGCTGTCAGGCCGTGCTCCAGCTTGTTAGTTTAGGGGACCGGAGACACACTGCAGAAGAAGTGCTGAAAGCACTTCAAGCTCAGGTCCAGAAGTGGCTGACACCCCGAAGGCTCCAGCCAGGTATGGTTGTCTGCGATAACGGCAGCAACCTACTCGCCGCCCTCCATGCTGGCAGTCTGACGCACGTGCCCTGTCTGGCACATGTCCTCAACCTGGTGGTGCAGAAGTTCCTGCGCACTTATCCAGGGTTGAGTGACATTGTGGCAAAGGCGCGTAGGATTGCCAGCCACTTCAGGCGCTCCCCAACCGCTACCGCGTCCCTGTCCAAATTGCAGCGGAAGTACAATCTGCCCCTTCACAGGCTGATTGTGGACAGTGTGACGCGGTGGAACTCCACCCTCCACATGCTGAAGAGGTTGTGGGAGCAGAAAAGGGCGGTGAGGGAGTACCTGATGGAACTAGGCACTGAGAGGGCTTCACCACAACTCCCTTTCATCGCCTGTGCGCAGTGGGGGCAGATAAACCAGGTCTGCCAAGTGTTGTCCTCCTTCGAGCAGGCGACCAAGATGGTCAGCAGTGAGCAAATTGGCCTCAATAGCGTGCTGCCAATACTGTTCATGCTGGAGAGGACACTAGATCGCCTGCTCGAGGCTGGGGAGAGTGCCTTGGTGGAGCAGGAGGAGTCAGCAATGCTCCACCGAGACCAGGGCCAGGACCAGGAGGAGGAGGAGGAGGATGATGATGAAGAGGAGGAGGAGGTGGTTGCTGGTGTCGTCCCGGAGTCAGGGCCTGGTCAGGAGGGAGAGCCGGTGTTGGGGGCACCGATAGTCCGGGGGTTGGGCATGTCTGAGTTTGACCAGCAGCGCCTCAGGGAAGAAGAGTCGCACCTCATTCACCTGGCCAGCATTGAGGAGTCACAGCGGGCTGTGCTCTTCCCCATGGCTGCCCACATGCTGAGATGCCTCAGGAGGGACCCCCGGGTTAAGACCATCAAGACGAGGGATGATTTCTGGATGGCCACCCTTTTGGATCCCAGGTGCAAGGGGAAACTGGAGCAGTTCATCCCAGCCAGCCGGAGGCAGCACCGGATGGAGGAACTGCAGGCAGCCATTGTCAGACGGTTGGAGCAGGCAACTCCCCGGCCTCCAGTTGTCCCCCCTCATCTCACCCAGCAGGTGGCTGCACCCAGCTGCAGCCGAGCAGGGGACCTAATGGAAGAGATGAGGATGTTCTTCCAAACCGAGCGACCCAGTACCACCACCAGCAGCAGCAGCAGCAGTCACCACCAGCGGCTGGCCCACATGGTGGCAGACTACATGGCGTCCGTCGGTGCTTCTGACAGTATGAGCACCGACGACCCCATGGAGTACTGGGTTGCCAGATTGGACACCTGCCGCGAGCTCGCTCAGTATGCGCTGGAGTCATTGTCTTGCCCCCCCTCCAGCGTACTATCTGAGCGGACATTCAGCGCGGCAGGTGGGGTGGTCACGGACAAGAGGACCCGTCTGTCCACAGACTCCGTGGACAGACTCACATTCATAAAGATGAATGAGTCCTGGATCGGCGGTGACTTTCTGGCACCCGTCGTCGGTTCAGGGCGCTGAAGGGTCCCTTGCCATGCATTCCCTGATGAAGCCCCGGACCTGATGTATTTACAGTGCTGAATATAACTATTTCAACATCAGAGAAAATCAATGTTAATATTTGGTACAGTAGGCTTTCTTTGCAATTACAGCGGTCAAACATTTCTTGTAGTTTTACACCAACTTTGCACACACTGGAGGAGGGATTTTGGCCCACTCCTCCACACAGATCTTCTCTACATCAGTCATGTTTCTGGGCTATCGCTGAGAAACACGGAGTTTGAGCTCCCTCCAAAGATTCTCTATTGGGTTTAGGTCTGGAGACTGGCTAGGCCACGCCAGAACCTTGATATGCTCCTTACAGAGCCAATCCTTGGTTATCCTGGCTGTGTGCTTTGGGTCATTCTCATGTTGGAAGACCCAGCCTCGACCCATCTTCAAAGCTCTAACTCAGGGAAGGAGGTTGTTGCCCAAAATCTTGCAATACATGGCCCCGGTCATCCTCTCCTTAATACAGTGCAGTCACCCTGTCCCATGTGCAGAAAAACACCACCAAAGCATGATGCTACCACCCCCATGCTTCACATTAGGGATGGCGTTCTTGGCATGGTACTCATCATTATTCTTCCTCCGAACACGGTTAGTGAAATTATGATCAAAAAATTATATTATAGTCTCATCTGACCACATGATTTTCTCCCATGACTCCTTTGGATCAGTCAAGACAATTATGTCAGCAGTTATTTCACACCCTATATACTCTTATTAAGACTGTTGTACATCATGGCAACTCCTGCCCATGTGATATGACTCTGTATCAACTACTACTGTTAATACTACTACTGCTGCTTCTGCTGCTGCTGCCGCCCAGTCAATACACCTATGTCAGCAGTTATTTCACACTCTATATACTCTTATTAAGACTGCTGTACATCATGGCAACTCCTGCCCATGTGATATGACTCTGTATCAACTACTACTGTTAATACTACTACTGCTGCTTCTGCTGCTGCTGCTGCCGCCCAGTCAATACACCTATGTCAGCAGTTATTTCACACTCTATATACTCTTATTAAGACTGCTGTACATCATGGCAACTCCTGCCCATGTGATATGACTCTGTATCAACTACTACTGTTAATACTACTACTGCTGCTTCTGCTGCTGCTGCCGCCCAGTCAATACACCTATGTCAGCAGTTATTTCACACTCTATATACTCTTATTAAGACTGCTGTACATCATGGCAACTCCTGCCCATGTGATATGACTCTGTATCAACTACTACTGTTAATACTACTACTGATGCTTCTGCTGCTGCTGCCGCCCAGTCAATACACCTATGTCAGCAGTTATTTCACACTCTATATACTCTTATTAAGACTGCTGTACATCATGGCAACTCCTGCCCATGTGATATGACTCTGTATCAACTACTACTGTTAATACTACTACTGCTGCTTCTGCTGCTGCTGCTGCCGCCCAGTCAATACACCTATGTCAGCAGTTATTTCACACTCTATATACTCTTATTAAGACTGCTGTACATCATGGCAACTCCTGCCCATGTGATATGACTCTGTATCAACTACTACTGTTAATACTACTACTGCTGCTTCTGCTGCTGCTGCTGCCGCCCAGTCAATACACCTATGTCAGCAGTTATTTCACACTCTATATACTCTTATTAAGACTGCTGTACATCATGGCAACTCCTGCCCATGTGATATGACTCTGTATCAACTACTACTGTTAATACTACTACTGATGCTTCTGCTGCTGCTGCTGCCGCCCAGTCAATACACCTATGTCAGCAGTTATTTCACACTCTATATACTCTTATTAAGACTGCTGTACATCATGGCAACTCCTGCCCATGTGATATGACTCTGTATCAACTACTACTGTTAATACTACTACTGCTGCTTCTGCTGCTGCTGCCGCCCAGTCAATACACCTATGTCAGCAGTTATTTCACACTCTATATACTCTTATTAAGACTGCTGTACATCATGGCAACTCCTGCCCATGTGATATGACTCTGTATCAACTACTACTGTTAATACTACTACTGATGCTTCTGCTGCTGCTGCCGCCCAGTCAATACACCTATGTCAGCAGTTATTTCACACTCTATATACTCTTATTAAGACTGCTGTACATCATGGCAACTCCTGCCCATGTGATATGACTCTGTATCAACTACTACTGCTAATACTACTACTGCTGCTGCTGCTGCTGCTGCTGCTCAGTCAAGACAACTATGTCAAAAGTAATTTCCCACTCTATATACTCCTATTACCACTGCTGTTCATCATGGCACCTCCTGCCCAAGTGATATGACTCTGTATCTACTACTACTACTGCTGCTGCTGCTGCTCTGTCAAGACACCTATGTAAAAAGTTAATTCCCACTCTATATATACTCCTATTACCACTGCTGTTCACTGATACCACTGATAGTTAATTTATCCCTTAACTACCCCCATTTGTGAGGGTCGGGGTTTTCCTTTAAAGTCCCATGCAAATCAATGGAAAATGTATGTTCCCACATAACTTCTGTACGCCTGGAGATATTTCAATAATACCCGCTATACATATTACTTATATGCCAAATAAAAATATATAACAGTTAAATTAACCCTTACCAACACCCTTATATAAAAGATGGGTATATTTATATTACTATGATTTTCCTCCCCAAAAGGTTAAGATAGGAAGACCGGGCAACGCCGGGTATTCAGCTAGTAATAGTATAAAATGTTTTCGGTTATTATTAAGCTAGATGTGTTGATGTTGATGTTGATGTGTTAGATGTGAAGTTAGATGTGAAGTTAGATGTGTTTAAAAAACTAACAATTTCAATAAGAAATGAAACCTTTGCAAAATATAACATTTTTTATTAAAAAAAAAAAAAAAAAAAATTAGGACATTAACTTCTGAAGCTCTGTCACCTCATCCATGTTTTTCGCCAGTTGTTGCACCAGTTGTTGATTTTGGCGCATCAAAAACAGTATCTGCTGCTCATTTGCCATTACTCTCTTCGTGAGGTTTTTCATGGCAGCTTGTTTCACCTCTAGCTTTTTTAGAACTGTTAGGATATAAGAAAAAAACATTTGGATTTCAAAGACCGTTACGAAAGATTATTTTCAGCCATAAAAATAATAAAGTCTGACTTAAGAGACTCTATGAAAGAGGATCTGGCAGAGGCAATTCTCTTCCTTAGAACTCTACATTGCATTTATTTGCATTTGCTAAGCCTAGAACTACATTTCAAGATTAATATAAAACCATTTCTAGGTTTTTCATATTTTTTTTTTTGGGTTCATTATAGATAAGCTTTGTTTTGGTTCTAAAACAGCCAAATAATGTGGTCTGTATTTTTGAACTGTTAAAGATCATGTTCCTGATGTTTAATCCTGCTGCTACTATCCAGTCACTTGATTGTTTTCATTGTGTTTGTCTTTTGCTTAAACTGTGCAATACAGTAGACTGTTGGCTTCCCAGCCAGTAGTCCTGTGGTAGTTTGCGTTTCTTTCCCTCAAGGAATCTATAAAATACATTCGCATATTAATACAGAGGAGTCGGAGTCGGGGAGTCGGAGTCTGAAGTACATAAAACTGAGGAGTCGGAGTCGAAAAATTTATCTACCGACTCCACAGCCCTGCTTTAAATGCTGTCCATTTTTAGAGCTACATTTTATTGTTGAAATTTTATTAATATATGTGCACATATTTACCCTCCTGATTGACGGTATAATTAACCGTCTCATCCTGCTCCTCTTCCTCGTCACCCACTACTCCACCAGAAGTTTCGGGGGGGGGGTGCAGCTCCTCCTCTTGCTCCTCCACAGGAACTGGGGGTGGTGATGTGGATGGCCCTGGCTGCTCCTCCTCATCCCTCTCCTCCTCTTCCACATCCTCCTCCTGCTCCTCCTCTGCGGCCTGTCGCCTTGTGCGCTTGGGGCGCACAGTTGGTAGCGGAGCTCCTATAATAACACAATGTTCATATATTATAAAAATGTTTTCTAATGACGTATGCAAATTCTGTGTACTCTACTGTATTGTATATGAATACAAATTAATTTATATAGACAGTTAACCAATGGGACAATGTTATATTAAAGGGTCTTGTGGGCACTACAGGGGACTGAGCGTGAGCTGGGCTGCCACCATGGTAAAATGAGCTGTTTTTGTCTCCTTTGTTTTGTTCAGACGATCTCATGTTAAAAAAAAGTACTTGATGGAGTACACAGGATTACTATAACAACCCCACGCCTAACACAGGAATTTAGTGGGAATCTATATATATAAAACTCAACGTGTGTGTGCATGTATGTATGTATGTTCCACCATCACGTCCAAACGGCTAAAGATATTTACATGAAACTTGGCACACAGGTTACTTATATGTCAGCCACAAATATAGGATTGGTGGTTTAACCCATACCCACCCCCATTTGCCTTGGTCAGGGTTTTTCTTTAAAGTCCCATTCAACTCTATGGGAAATACATGTTATTTCATAACAGCTGTAGATATTTCGATAACA
Source organism: Rana temporaria (assembly GCF_905171775.1). Lineage (NCBI taxonomy): Eukaryota > Metazoa > Chordata > Amphibia > Anura > Ranidae > Rana > Rana temporaria. The sequence goes on from NC_053492.1 coordinate 54,620,636, forward strand.
CTTGGTCACATGTTATCTATACGTCCACTTAAAGTATAGGATCGTTAATTTATCCCTTAACTAACCCCATTGGTGAGGGTCGGGCTTTTTGTTTAAAGTCCCATGCAAAGCAATGGGAAAAGTATGTTCCCACATAACTTCTGTGTTCCTGTCTGCTGTCCCATGTTTTTTTCCAACAGTACTATGAATACCTTGGCTGGTGGTGATATATGTTACAACAACATGGCGTCTTGGTTAACAACATCTGACCTTACATTAATTACATATGACCTTACATAACTGTCCCCAAGGGACCCGGGCTGGCTCAACGCGATTGCCACTGCGCTGACAAGCCATTCACCTCTGCAGCTAGGGGTTCGGATCCCGCTCTCGGCTACATGTGAATTGAGTTTGGTGGTCTCAGCTCGGCCCCCGGTGGGTGTGCTATGCGAGGTAAGCCTGCGCTTAGTATGCCCACCTCCCTCCCACAAAAACCACCACACTTACACACGCACTCGCAATTGGGTTAACATGCACGCACTCTGACCATGCGGTCTCTAAAAAGAGAGGCGAAGGACTAACGGGGCTGGTTGAGCGGGCAAATCCTCTCACTCCCTTATAGGGAGTCCCTCTGCCCCGTGGGGCTTCGAAGCGGAGCAGGTAGGACGGTCTGTGTGGGAGGACCCCCTCACACCCGCCATTGCCACCCGGGGCATGGAGAAAGGTGGCAGATTACCTCTGGGGGAGGCCTGCCTACTCCCAACTCCTGCAGTCCGGCTCCTCTCTCGAGTACACGCACAAAATACACTTTAGGGAAAAAAAAACATAACTGTGACCAATAACTTACCAGGATGATATTTATTCCGGATACGCCTGACCCGGTTCATCTGGCGCCTCTTCAGGTCGGACCACTTTTTGAGGATCGCCATGCGAGTGTGTTCTTCGCCTAGTTCCTCAATCAGGGAGCTTATAACTCCCTGTTTTTCTTGCTGCCTCCGCAGCTCATCGTATCCTGTTTCCAGGAACTTCTGCAAGATGAAGAACAAAGTATATTGTAATACTTTTGTTGACAGCCTTATGGATATATGACATAAATGTATGCTATTCAACAATTGGAAGCATTCTCGCCTTATTAATCAATGACAGGGGTAACATGACAGATTTTATATACTGCCATTTCCGTCGCCACCTTTTTTACATAAATATAGCAGCCATTATCATTTGCATAATTATGAATATATACTAACTTTTAAACTAGACTAAAATGCAGTTGAAGATAATGAAATAACAGTGGTCAAAATACTTACACAAATCAGCAACTTTTCCTCAGATACAGTGAAATTACTTCCAACCATCTTGCTCTGCGATTGCGTTGCGATCATAAAGTTGGAAACTGGCAAGGGTCCAGGAAATGGTCGCGTGTTGTTCGCGTGTTGATTGCGCTGCTTGGACCGAGATGGGTCCATATGGCTTCGGCTGTATGGACCACAGTAACTCTTTTCCCTGTCAGGAGCCTAACGCCCCGGGGGGTCAGAGACGGGACCTTTTCGGAGGACCACTGACGTATGCAACCGTCGCAGTTTTTTGTGATGTCACTCTTTAGGTGTGTGCAAATTTTTCCTTGCACCGGGTGGAGTTTTTGGGTTGTGTTTTGCACGCCACAGGCTTTTCAACAGAAAATAACCAGCTGGAGGCAGAATGGTTGCAAAACACTACGGGTTTGTTACCTAACTCTGGGTTTCAAGACCAGTCCAACTCCAGCTGTTGCAAAACTACTACTCCCATCAGCCACGGTCTGTCAGTGCATGCTAAGAATTTTACTTTTGCTGCATCTAGGGTGCCACAGTTTAGAGACCCGTGCATAAAGGCCTGAAAAATGGGGGCCTGCAGAACTTACAATACTAGAAGTGCCAGCATTCCCAGGCATGCTGGAAGTTGTAGTTCTGCAACATCTAAAGGGCAATATGTATTCGAACGTCCTTGGGCCTTGAGGACACTGAAGTCAGGACGTTCGCATACGTCCTATGTCCAATAAAATGTTAAATTCATTATGCTAAATAACAAGGAAAAGTGCCTAAATACACATTTGCCAACCAGGGTGTCTGCAGCTGTCCAGGCATGCTGGGACTTGTAGTTTTGTAAAAGCAGGAGACACATTTTTTGTGAAATACTAATATCTGATCATATATACTAACTTTTAAACTAGACTTAAATGCAGTTGAAGATGATGAAATAACAGTGGTCAAAATACTTACACAAATCAGCAACTTTTCCTCAGACTTAGTGAAATTGCTTCCAACCATGTTGCTGTGTGATTGCGCTGCGATCATAAGTTGGAAACTGGCAAGGCTCCAGGAAATGGTCGCGTGTTGTTCGCGCAATTGCGCATGCGCGATCGAAAAATCGCAATCGCAATATGTATTTTGGTTAAAATATCATACATATTCGATTTCAGAGTGCTGCTACAGCAGTTTTCGAAATATCTGCAATCAATTTCGCATTCGCATGTTGCGATATTTCGATAAAATATCAGGAATATTCTGAGCCAATCAGAGCGCTCCTCCAGCATATCTCGAAATTGCGCAATAAATATCGCATTCGCATGTTGCGATATTTCGATAAAATATCACGAATATTCTGAGCCAATCAGAGCGCTCCTCCAGCATATCTCGAAATTCCGCAATAAATATCGCATTCGCATGTTGCGATATTTCGATAAAATATCACGAATATTCTAAGCCAATCAGAGCGCTCCTCCAGCATATCTCGAAATTCCGCAATAAATATCGCATTCGCATGTTGCGATATTTCGATAAAATATCACGAATATTCTAAGCCAATCAGAGCGCTCCTACCGCAGTTATTAAAAAAATCGCAATTATTTTCGCATTCGCAATAGCGAAAAATCGCATTCAATTAATTTCGATAAAATATCACGAATATTCGAATTTAGCGAATATATCTCGAATATTCGAATATATATTCGAGATATATCGCGAAATCGAATATGGCATATTCTGCTCAACACTAATTATTAGGAATGGGGATAGAGTGAGTAGTGGTGGGGTTGGTGGTGGTGGTAGCACAATGGATAAGTCGGGGAAGGAGCTTGGGGATATTGTTAAATTGTTCAATTTAGTGGATGCTGGGTGTGGTGGGGGGGTCAACTTTTTTTAGTGCTAATGGGAAGGTATCCTCACGGATTGATTTTTGTTTTTTTATCTAGGAATGTGAAAAAAGAAAAGAAAATTTTAATATCGAGAAGATGCGTTTCACGGATCATGGTAGGATTGATTGTGGAGTAAGTATATGTGCTGAAGCTACTCCTCGCTCGCTCTCTCTCTCCTAAGGCCCAAAATGAAGCCTTCAATAAGCACTGACCACCCTGCTGTCAAACAAGGGGGCTGAATTTGCTCCATTGCTGCTGTGCCTTGCTGCATGCATCAGCTAGCTTGAAAAGCCAGCTGTGGCAAGGGTTTTTTATTTTTATCTGGAGGATCCCTTAGTCTTTGACTCCCTCTAGTGGCCCTCGATTTTCGTCCACGTTATGTTAACTACGTCCACGTTATGTTAACTAGGAGGCCGGCACATGCAAATGATTTCCCTCATTGAACGTGCACGAGGAGCAACGAGAAGCACCTGAATCTGTGCAATTCTTATTTTGGGATGACTAAAGGTCATGTCTGGGCTCCAGCAGTGTTGGGCAGGTGTCAGAAAAGTGTGGATTGTCCAGTAGACAGGGGATTAGGCCTGTAGGCCAGCGACGCCCGTCTGGCTGTGGATTCACACCTCCGGACAGCCTAGACTTGGGACGAAGGACGATTGCCGGGTACAGGCAAATGGGCAACTCTCAGCGAGCCCTCCGGTGGGGCAAGAAAGCCGCTCGCTCGGAACAGAGAATAATTGGGTTATCGCTTCTCGGCCTTTTGGCTAAGATCAAGTGTAGTCTCCACTGCCTGATTCTTAGTCAAGAGGTGTCTGGGGTACCCGGAGGTCGGCCTTGGGGGGATCGTTCTTAGGAGAGCCTCCCCTTGCTGCTATTGGCCCGAGGCTTAGTCCCCAGACAACGGGTTGCGATCGCCTCTCCCTGCCATCCATGTGGTGGGGGTGGGATCGGTGAGCGAGAGGATGATTGGGCCTCCTAATGCACCCAATACTTTAAGACTGGCCGTGTCCAAAACGTGAAGCTGTTGGTTTGCATTTTGTCCAGAAGAAGTTGATCAAGGAACTTTTTGGGATGCCGAGAGAAAGCATTTTCTGCGTGCAGTGTTTCCCCACCACCGGTTTGTATGACGTTACATTCTGGAAGAAGAAAGATCTGCAGACATGCCTGCTTCGGAAGGGAGAGAAGGAGGGCCATGAACTATTGGACGGGATCATGTTCCTGTCAAGTGAGACGACTGTGCGGCTCCCCATCACGGTACACATGTACAATCCCTTTGTGAAGAATGGGGAGATCGCTGCCTTTTTACTACGGTACTGCGAGTCAGTTTCTGCGGGCGTGAAACTGACGAATGTTTTGGGTACCTTTAATGGGCAGCGAAGATTCTGGGTCACCTTCCGGGCGGACAAGGAAGGCATCGGTGGCGTCCGGCACCCCCCACAGTCCTTCTCCATTGGGCGCAATCGCGGATACCTGTGGTACCCTGGGCCAGCCACTGTTCTGCAGGCAGTGTTTTGCCTTCGGACACACCAAAGACCAGTGCGAGGCCGGGTTGACCTGCCGGAACTGCTTCAAGCAGGGTCACGGGGCGAGCCAGTGTCCAGAGGGTAATAGCTGCCACATCTGTGGGAGCTGAACCCACCTGGCCAGGCAGTGCCCGAAGGTTTCAAAACCTACAACACCGGAACAGTCCACAGCCGTGGTGGCGGAAGTAAGAGCGGTGGAGGCTCCAAAAGCGGTTGTGGACAGACGGGCACTGTCCTATGCAGATGTGGCCAGAGGTGGTCCTCCGGCTGCCGCGGTGAACTCCGGCGACCAGACCACAGGGCTGCCTGAAGAAGTAGGGGTGCGGGCTGCCTGCCCCCCTATGGAGGGTGAGCCAGGTCCCTCCCCTCTGGACGCCGTGGGGGAGGAAGGGACCTCTTCTCTTCCCGAGAGGAGCGTCCCTGACAACCTCATGGCTGAGGGGGAGGCGGAGGGGAGCGGTATGGAGTCGGAGGACCCAGAGGTGGAGGGGATGGAAGTGGGGCAGCCTTCCTTGAAGAGGAAGATGGAGGGAGCCGACGGCCCTACTTCCTCCCAGGACATTGGCTCTTTTCCAGACTCCCCGGGCCATCTGAAGCAGTGGTCGACTCGGACTCCTCACAAGCACCATCATATGTGGTAGGTGTCCAGCCTGCAGGACGTGATGGGGTACTGCAGGTCCGACCCCGGGGAGAAGGGGATGGAGAAGGAGGAGAAGAAGACCGGGGGGACAAGTCCTGGATCAGGGGTGAGCCACCGGACCCGGAACAGAACTGGTAAGGCCGGGAAAAAGAACAATTCCTGACAGGAGTATGATCCCTATCTAATTTTTTATGGCCTTACGGGTATCTTCCCTCAATTGCAGAAGTATTGGGACGTCCTGTAGGCGGGCAGCAGTATTTAAGGTCTTGTCCGGGTATGCTGCTGACATTTTCTGCCTACAGGAATGCAATTTAAAGGGAAGACCCGCCCACCGCAAAGTGGGATCAGGGGGTTGCGGTGTGGTCCTTTGGCCGAAGCAGGTGTACGGGTATGGGGGTACTTTTTAAAAATAGAAGGATTAAGGTTTTAAGGAAGGTGGAGGTGGGGAGGTGTTTGTGTGTTTTTTTAGAATATGGGGGTGTTTGTTTTAAGTTGTTTTGTGTGTACGCACCTGTGGAGAAGAAAGGAAGGCTGGACCGGTGGGAGAAAATGAAGTTTTTTTTAGGGGGGAGGGATCCGGTTATTATGTGTGGTGATTTTAATTGTATTATACGTAGTGGGGATAGGTGTGGGGGCGGTGGTGGTGGGGATATTGACAAATCGGGAAAGGAGTTGGGTGAGATTGTGCGGTTATTTGGTTTAAGGGGTGAGGGTGGTGGGTCTACTTTTTTTTAGTGATAAAGGCACTGTACAGTCACAAATTGATTTTTGTTTTAAAAAATTTGCAGGCAGAAGATTTTACCATCACACGGGAGCCTTTCTCGGACCATGGTAGGATCGAATGTGTTGTGAGTGTGGATCCAGAGGCAACGTATGGTAAAGGTGTGTGGATGTTGAATGTGGAGTTGTTGGAAGATGAGAGCGTGAAAAGAGAGTATGGTGAGTTTTTTGTAAAAGTGAAGAGGAATGATATTTTAAGTGTGATTGAGTGGTGGGAGTGGGTGAAAGTGCAGACAGAGGTTTTTGTGAGAAAGGGATGTGAGATTGCGAGGAAAGAGCGTGAGGTGTATGAATGCTGGCTGAAGAGGTTGGAATACTTGGAGGAGCTGAGAGAATGGGGTGAGGATGTGGGGTGTGATTTGGTGGAAGCAAGAAGGAAGTTGAGAGTGTTTATGGAGGTTTTGATTGGGTGGATTAAGTGTTTGTATAGAGGTATGGTAAGTAAGGTGTTGCTGAATGGATGACTGACCAATGACATTAGCATTGGGTCAGGAGTGAGACAGGGATGCCCGTTGTCGCCTGTTTTGTTTGTCTGTGTAATTGAGCCGTTGTTGAGGATGTTGGCAAAAGATAAGTGTGTGAGGGAAGTGGAGGTTCCTGGGAGTGGGGGTAGAGTATTGAAGGTGATTGGATATATGGATGATGTTACTGTGGTTTGCAAGGATATGGTAGGGTTAAGAAGGGTGAAACTACCGATTGAGATTTTTTGTATGGCAAGTGGGTTTTGTGTGAATATGGAAAAGAGTGCAAGTTGTTTGGGGTGTGGGGAACAGTTGAACAATGTGGTTGGAAGTTTTGTGTTGGAGGTTTGAGGATTTTGGGTGTGAAGTTTGATGGAGATTTGTATGGGAGAGAGAGTTGGCAGGATGTTTTGGCGAGAGTGAAAAAAAAAACAGATTTTTGGTCTCTAAGGACTTAATTTCCCATTCATCGTTGAATGGGAAAGTGTTGGTGGTGGTGGTGAAAGCTGTGTTGATGCCGAATTTTGTTGTTTTTGTATTATGTGTTTCCATTCCAGCGCCTGATAGAGTGATGAAGCAGATTGTGAGAGTGTGTTTTTAGTTTTTTTGGTTGTCACGGATGGAGAAATTGAAGAGAGAGAAAGTGATGAAAAGTGCAATGAATGGTGGGAAAGGCATTTTGGACGTAACCGGAAGTGACGCGGCATCTCGTCTGTAAACATCGCTGCTCGTCACCACATGTTGCTGAATTTTATTTTATTTTGAATTTTCCATGTTTGGACTACAATTTTAAATCTATCTATTGTTTGAATAAACATATCCCTGTTGGGAATTACTTCACTATGGGAGTTTTTTTCTGTTGACATCCCTGGCTACTATATGGATACGGCGCAGCCATCTTTGTGAAGCCCAGGAACTTGTACTCAGTGGGAAGGACACGTTTCTGGAGAGAGTGCCTAGACACCGCAGACCATCCATTGGGAGAGGAGATCGAACTGCAGGCTTTCCATTTGAGGATTTCCAAGGCTGATTACCCTGTATGGGGGTGGTAAGCGCATTGTGAGCCCACCTGTCGTGTGGATGTTTCCATCATTGCACAAGAGTCACAGCATATTGCTTCTTTATTTCACTCAGGAATCGCCATAATTGTTTTGCTATTTTGGGACATTTTATTTACCAACGTTTATTAGAGTTTATTGGACACTGTTTACTCTGATTATTGATTGCACACCCCACCCATTTAGTGTTTTTTTGTGTTTTCATGTCAGGCCCTCCAGTTTTAAATTACTTTTTTCTTATAGTAATCTCATTTTGTGCAGGGACAATTCTAAACACATGCCACTTCACAGGCATAATATAGACATCCAGCAGGTATGATATTTAAAGGAATTTTTCATTTTTTTTCCACTTTAAGCATCATTAAAATCACTACTCCAGAAAAAACAACCGCTTTTTAAAACTTTTTTTTACATTGATACATGTTCCCTGGGACAAGCCCTGGGTCCCTAACCCCGTTTTCCGACAATAACTTGCATATTCGGCTTTAAAATGAGCACTTTTGAATTCAAACGTTCGAGTCCCATTGATGTCAATGGGGTTCTAAATGTTCGGTCCGTTTGAAGGTTCTGGTGCGAACTGAACGGGGGGTGTTCGGCTCATCCCTACTCCTCAGAGACTTCATCACATTGGCAGCGTATGCATCATATGGTTGATGATTATCTAGGGGCAAAAAACAAAAAGGAGAGCTTTCCAATTGATGATCCACTGGGTTAATGGGTCATAAGAATAGACCACTGGCCAGAACTTACCCAGTATGCAATTGAGCGGCTGGGCTGCCCTGCATCCTGTGTGCTGGAGTTTTTATAACTAATAGTATGAGTCTGTCCACAGACTCCATGGACTGTCTGATATTTATCAAAATAAATCAGTCCTGGTTTACCCCTAATGAAAATGTTGCCAATTAAAGTGTTTTTGGAATGTGGAATCTCTGCATGACCTCTAGGCTGAATAGCGTTGTGTGTGTTGACTTCATGTGGAATAATTTGTAGGTTTCATGGGCACCATTCACACCCAAAGACCAATTTTTCCACACAATTCCAATTTTGACAGCAAGGCCAAATTCTTACCTTTCATCAAGAGTACACCCAAAAGACCAATTTTTCAAGAACTGTTACTTCTATCCAAAGCCTGCGAAAAACACAAGGATTTATCCCAAAAATCTCTAATCTTGTCCAAGTGCACTAAATCAGTGATTCTCAACACAGTCTCACAGCCCCCCCCCCAAACAGGCCATGTTTGCAGATTTTTTTTTTATCTTGCATAGGTGCTTTAAATAAGAGTCAATTGCTTGGTATTTTGGAAAGCTATTTTATCTAAGATAAATTCCCAAAACATGGCCTGTTGGGGGTACTTGAGGACAGGGTTGAGAACCACTGCACTAAATTGTGGCCTCATACAGACTGGCTACCCAAGCCATTGTTTATAAAAGAAAGAAAAACTGGTAAATGCTTTTTGTGGCAATGTAATTATTGCTGCAGCATGTTCTATACACGGTACCGATGTGCAAATATAGGCAGACTAAAAAAGGGACCCCCCCCCCCCATACACTATATTTAAATGAATAATTTCAAATTTTGATGGTTTCACTTTAAGAATCAGTAAATCACTGCTCGGTTAAATTTTTAATTTTTTACAAAACTGTTTTCATTGATGCATGTCCTTCAGAGTAGTACCCAGACTCCCATAACCACAAAAAAAAAAAAAGAAAAAATGAATTAGAGATAGTGAAGATTATCAATCCGGGTTTGTTTTTTATGGCAAAATAAATAAGCTTCAGCTAATGAGGAGGAACAGGTGATGGATACACTGCCACATGTATCTGTGGGGCTTAATCCCCCCTCTAATCTTACATCCACCAGCAGGGGTAACACCATCCATCCTGTGTCCAATCCTCCCTGACAGGGAACCTCCCACAAACCCCCCAAAAGCAACAAAACTCCCAACAATCAGTATGGAGCCATAGAGAAAGGGGGGGGGGGTTCTTCTGCCAACACTATCCAATATTATAATCAAGGAATATCTCCCCGGATATGGGATCAATACCCCGCTGGCCAGAGATTCCCACCCCCCAATACTGGGTACCATCAGGGTAACAATATTGGACCCCCGAATTTCACTGTCCCCACACAAAATCGGATTTATCCCTTGTCCGATTTTGGGGCCCCTGGGGGATACACTACTGATAAACGGTGGCTTTGGATACGACAATCCGAATCCATATCCCCCACCTCAATATTTAGGTGGCCGCTTTTCAAGTTTTAGCCAACGAAGACCTGACCACCCTGGTGGTTTCCCTGGGAACCCACTCAATTCTAATTGGGGTTGTTCCAGGGCCCAGCCCAACTGGGGAGGTCCTATAGGACAAAGAGGGACCAGGGGGTGGGGAGAGGGACCGGGGGGGTGGGGAGAGGGACCGGGGGGGTGGGGAGAGGGACCCGGGGGGGTGGGGAGAGGGACCGGGGGGGGTGGGGACCAGGGGGGGGGGAGAGGGACCAGGGGGGGGGGGACCAGTCGACCAAAAAGAAAGCGGCTTTAGGGATTGGCATTTTCAATCTCAGTCAGCAGGTTTTGACTGATCCAGAGAAAAAACTCCTGGACAAAGGCTTAAAGTTTGCCCCACCCCGTAGTCTAAGTAAGTTTCAGACTTACATGGACGTTCACAAGTACACTAGGCGACTCAACATCAAAAGATACTTCCTATCCAATCCTGTTAGGGACAACTCCACACCCAACACGGAATTTAAACATTCCGGATTAGCCAATGCTTCACTGTTTAATCCACCTGGGTCATTGGCCCCCAGCATTAGGGTGTTCCGTGATGTTGTCCTTCAGGATTTAGAACATATTAAAGTTAAAAAGATGAATATGCACCAGGGCCTCACGAAGGGTTTGGAGTCGCCATGCTCCAACAAATCTTTGGTGAGAGGACCAGCTGATAAAGGGGGTGGCATCGTCATCCTGGATAGGTGCGACTACCTCAAAGAGATGCATCACATCATGGATGACAATGCCTCCTACACACCCCTCAATAGAGACCCCGTTGTGAAATACAAAAAGGGAGCTGGAGGCTATAGTAGATTGTGGTGTCGATCAAGGTACTAAATAACAAAGAAAGATTTTTCTTAATACAGAGTGCTCCCCGCACTCCGGTAATTTATTACTTACCAAAAATTCATAAGAACCAGACTTGCCCCCCGGAACGCCCTATAGTTAGTGGCATTGACTCCATCACATCCCAGGTGGGCAAGTATATTGATTTTTTTCTTCAGCCCCTCATCCAGATGATTCCTTCTTACATCAAAAACACTAAACAAGTTATCAATATGTTGGCCGACATCACCCCCAAACCAGGTCTGTGGATGGTGACTGCCGACGTTACTTCGCTTTACACCATCATCCCACACCAATTAGGATTGGAAGCACTGTCCCTTTATCTAGTAAGGAATTCAGGACTGGCCCAGATCCAAATTGATTATATCATGGAACTGTTACAATATGCAGCCAGTCACAATTATTTATTTTTTGATAACCAATTTTACAGACAGGACAGGGGGGTCGCAATGGGGGCCAAGTATGCCCCCAGCCTGGCCAAGTGGGAGGAGGACATCGTTGATGCCTGCCGGAGACCTGAAATAGTGCTCTGGGCTAGGTACATCGATGACGTCCTCCTCCTTTGGGTTGGCAGCGAACCCGACCTGAGAGATTTTATGTTGGGGTTAAATAACAACACTAGAGGTATCGCGTTTGGGTTTGAGGCTAGCAGGAAAGAGATCAACTTTTTAGACCCCAAAATTCTCATTAAAGATAAGTTTGTAACCACCACTTTCTTTAAATCCACTGATAGAAATTCCTATATTCCATTAGACAGTTGCCACCTCCAGGCCTGGTTGAAGGCGGTCCCTCAGGGACAATTCACGTGCCTTAGATGCAATTGCACCGATGTTGAATCCTTTGAGAGCCAAGCCTTGACACTTTCTAGTCGGTTTATCGAGAAGGGCTTTGAGAGCGCCCCCATGTTTGAACTGATCGATAAAACCAAAGCCATAGAAAGAGAACAACTTTTGAGTAATCAGATCAAGGCAGATAGGGGAAATAGGATTTCTATACCTTTTATCCCCACCTTTTCTGTCCAATATCACAAAATCAAAAAAACTGATACAAAAGCACTGGCATATCCTGACTACAGATAATGTTCTGGCTTCCATCCTGCCAGAGAGACCAAGCATTGTCTTCAAGGGGGCTTCCACATTGGGTAGTCAAAATAGCCCCCAGTGTTCAAGACCCCCCTAGGGGATCCAGATCTTTTCTAGATAATCTGACTGGCTAATTCAAATGCAGAAAATGTCAAATTTGCTTGTTGAACAGTTGTTAAGACAGAAAAATATGCTCTTTTCAGTCTACCAAGACAGGTCGTACATACGAAGTCAAGCCCTTCATCACTTGCTCGACCAAGGGAGTAGTCCATCTCATTCAGTGCCCTTGCGGCCTTCAATATGTTGGGAGGACCAAAAGGGCACTGAAGGTTAGACTGAACGAGCATGTCGCCAGAATCAGGAAGGGTTTTGACAAACATTTGGTGGCCCGACACTATGATTTAGTACATAACAGGGATCCCTCTGAAACCCTTTTTTGGGAATAGACAAATACCAACCTCACTGGAGGGGCAGTTCGTTGGTTCGCAAGATTTCCAGGCAAGAGATGGCCTGGATCTAATCGCCTAAAAACATACACGCCACACGGGTTGAATATTGATACCGACATCAATGCCTTTATCAATAATTCCTGAGTGGACGCAATCCAGCATATGAAATTTTACCAACTAATATTGGGAATCTAAGGTTATCATAAATACCGGGCTATCCTTTTTATTTTTTATTTTTTTTTGGTTGAAGGCATTTGGTTATCTATTATGCCTCCTTTTCTTTAGCTGTTTTAATTGTTAATAGTTAATGTGCCAATTTAACCTTCATACATATATGAATTAATTTGGTATCCAACCCAAGTGCATATATGTTTTATTACTGTGTTTTGTTAACATGGTCCATTTCCACACTGTCGGAATATATTTTTATGTATTCTGGCTGTGTGGGACATTTTTTTGCGATCCGCATTTGGCAGTATCATGTTACCTCAACCTTCGGTTCAGGGGGGTCTGAGACCGGGGTTACAATGCCTGGGTGTCTCTACCAGGGCTGTACCTTGTGCTGTCCTTGTGGTCTGTGCAAGTATTTTAATGTTTTAAATTACTAAATTTTTTACTTTTTTTTCCCCTTACTACAAAGGGTTAACTGACTGGCTGCTGCGGGCTTGCTTTGAGGTATTGTCCGTTTACAGCATTGCGCAGTACGACACGCCCACCCGGTCGATACCGACGGGTGATTGGCGATCTGAAGCGAGGCTTGGTTCCCTCTGCTCATGTTCTGCGCGTGCGCATCAGCACAATGGGCAGTCCAAAAAGTGAGGCTGGGCCTCTGTGATGGCTTTGATTCGTCCCGCCATCGAGGCTCGGCTTTCCCTCAGTGATGCCAGCCTAATGGATAACTTCATAGTGAGGCTTGGCCCTTGGGACGATGTGTGGGTTCTGATTCGTCCCCACTTAGAGGCTTGGTTGCACTGTGGTGACGCCGTGTGCGCGTGCATGACGGCAATAACGCTGATGCCGTTTTTTTCTTTTTGCTAAGTTTAGGGGGTGATGCAGTGGCCGCCCGTGCCCTTTAATAAAGTGAAATATCACGAAACTACTCAGGGCGGATCGAGCGGCACACTTGGCATCACTGCTTGACTCCTACCAAACGGGTTTACCTGCATGCGACTGGCCGGTGCTGCAGGTTTAAGGCTGTTTTATCTTCTGCAAATTGTGAGTTTTTAACCCATATGAATTTGTATTCAATAAATTTTAAAACCTTTTTACACCATCGAGGCATCCTTGTCTCTTTCCATACATGCGATTATCATCTTTGGAGCCACCGATTAGGAGACGATCCATACTAGGCTGTCCACTTTTCCATTTGAGCCCAGCGGTCTGCTATATATTACAGGCTTTGTGTGGTCCCCTGTAATTAAGGGACCAATTTGTTCTGGTAAGCAGATTCGTATGCTTTTTGGTGGAGGGCACTATTGGAATATCACCTATCAACACATGTCACAATGTTTTGTCTAAGTTCACAATAAGTAGGATCCTTTCATTCAGATCGATGAGGATTTGGAGTTCCCCCTTCCTTTCCTTTGAGGACTTCAGAATGTTTGGACACTTCTTCTTTATTTTTTGTGTTTTGTTTTTTTGTCATTTTTTTGCTAGCCCTCTCCGTCAGGAGAATCATGGGCCATTGCCACTTATGAGGACACATATATTCACCGTTTGTGTATCGGTTCATTAGTGTTTTCTTTGTTTATTAAGTTAATAGCGCATTTTTTTCTTTTTTTCCCCATAACCACTGTATGCCCAATTACTCGGATATAAGCCTTCAAAAAGGCCACTTTTGAACTTTCACGTTCCGGTCCCATCAACTTTAATAGGGTTCGTTATTCTGTTCCGAACTTTTACGATTTGTTCTAAATTTCAGCCGTGTACCAAACAGGGGGTCATTTGTCCCAACTCTAAATGCAACATTCTTTAAGTTAAGGTGTATAGTGACACGGGACAACACCAAGTTATTTTATTACTGCACACAGTGACACTGCTCCTGCACATTACCAAGTCATGAAACTGTGCTAATGTTTGATTTGCGCATTACCACAGCCCCCGGCTGGTCCCAGGCATTGATGAGCACATGGACAAATAAAAGAGGCCATCCACAGAGGGGTTGAGAAGTGTAGGAAATCAGGGCATTGAGGGAGGAAAACTAAACAGGTTCTTGCTGCAAGGAAACTGAATTTCCAAGCAGAAGTTAAGTGAGACATGCTTGATATTTTTTTTCAAAAAAGTTTTGAAGGGCCACAAGTTGATGAAGACTGTTCTTGTGCAAGGACAGAATGTGGAAAGAGAAAAAATGTGTTAGGCGCTGGCAGTGTGTTTTATGCTGGATTGTTTAGTGGTAGCCATAAGAGTTGCTGAGATGAGTTAGTATTGTGAGGTTGTCGATGCAATGGTGTCTGAGGAAGATAAGGACAGTGTTTTGGGAAGGTGGCTGAGAAGAGGAGAAAATGTGGAGGGTGATTGGGTGCATGAATAGAAATAGGATGCGTGCATGAATAGAAATAGGATGCCTGGTAAGGATGGGTTGACAGTTTAGTTCTTCTGTAAGGTGTTGGAGGTGATGACAGGTGGTCTATGTGTGTTTGCATTGGGTGAAATGCTTGTGGGCGGGGGGTATTACTCATCCATAAAAAGAGTAACAAGTAGGACATCAGGAATTGGTGCCAGTTAGGCTGTTGAATATGGACACATTGGTGACGGACCATTTCAAGCTTGTAGTCAGTAGCATGATAGCGAAACGGCAGGTGTGTGTAGTTCCAATCTTCCCGATTTCTGACAATATGTTATTTCTGGGAAAGTCATGTATTAGGAGTGAGAGTATGAACAGTTTGGATCATGATACACATTGTGTTTTGAATACAGTTTCTCTAGCAGTCTGTCATTGTGTACATGTGGCAGGTGAGACAGCAGATCTGCACCACCAGGGCTCTCATCCTGTATGCAGGCAGAAAAGAGGAAGAGTTAAGTAAAATGCATGCATGAAGTCAGAGCTAGGGGCAAGGTGGGACCCCATACTGTTACTGAGAGTGAGGTAGCGGTGATACGCTGGACAGTTTGAGAGGGCATTGGCTCTGTATGACCCTCATAAATTCACAAGTAACCATGGTGGAGCTTAATACATCAACACAGCTTACTAGAATTTATTCATGTTTTGTCATCTGTCTGGGTCATGAGAGTGGCTCAAAGAGTATCCAATGTGTATGGCTGTGACCCTGTAAAAAGTGCCTAGCATAGCCTAGAAGAACCTACCCCCGGATGTAGGCCTCTCATTTGCTTGGTGTTCAATGGAGGAGGGAAACATGGAGGGTGAGATGACCACCCTACCCATACATGCGGGCAAGATCTTAAGAGGTCCCATGCATGGGTTGTCCCACAATGCTACCTTTTGCCCTTGGGGCTGTGGAGGGACTGGAGGAGGGAAGTAAAAAGAAACTGAAGGCTTGGATTGAAGGGGAGGTTTCCACAAATATTATCAATTTTATTAATTGAAAAGGAGTGTCTGGTGATTTGAAGGAGCATGAAGATGAAAAGGGGTAACTGCCAAAAAGATATTTCCTGACTGGCCTGTATGAATTGTCTTTATACCATGCAATTCTTAAAAAGCCAGGACTTGGTTAGATTAGAGGAGTGTCCAAGGGAAGGCTGTAGTGGGGTGGACATTTGTCTTCTCTTCTTGGATGTGGTTTCACCAACGTTGTCTTAAGAAGACTGAGGATTGTGGAGAGGTGTTGGGAATAAGGGAGCAGTGATGCTGGAAATGAGTATGATGAAGTAGTGCTAGGAAAGGCTGGATCTTCTGTTATTTTTAAAGGGTAACTCTACTTTCAGAGCAAAAGTCATATTGTTATTACAAATACCTTTCCGTTTCCATCTGCAGCTCTGTAATTTTCTGTAAAATGCTATATTGGCAACCTGGAGGTATTCTGTACACAGAATGAACAAAACACCCTCCAGAAAATTTCCTGCTTTTGTGATTGGCTTACTCATTTCCCAGAAGTCTACACTAAGATACAAGTCAGATATCAGGCATCGCCTGCAACACAAAATTTAATTTTTGATGAGATCCTGCCAATAGGAAAACACGTCTAAAGAAATGCAGACCCGGCAATTTTCTTTATTAAAGCTCTGCAGGTGCAGCAGCCGATTCATAATTATGAAACCACTCCCATAAGATTAACTTTCCACATGGACACTGATGGTCATGTGTACTGGGCTCATGAATAGCTGTTTGTTTACATTCAGCCATTACATTTTGTCATTAGCTTTTCTGTTTTAAAACAAGGGATCCAGTAGCTCTGATTCCTTCCTCCCCCTCCTTCCTTCACTTCATACAATACACAATTGTTAACTGAGGCCATATTAACTCATTGATCAGACAGACGTTTCCATTACCCAATCCACAATTTACATCTAGAAACCCTAAATAAACTGTCACCCACGCAAGCTAAGCAATCCAGTAACCAGATACTGTAAATAGCCGAGGCCAATACACTTTCCTGGAGACAGGTTAGCAGTTATGAAATATGCTAAGGTTTCAGAGATATAACACAATAGCACAGCCCATCTAGTTCAACCAAGAATAAAAAATGTTTAATAAAAAAAAAAAAAAAAAAGTGCACACACACACACATACATACTTTCAGTATGGGCACTACACTAAAGTTTGTGGGGAATGGGAGAGTTACCTTGTTCAAATTTTGGGACTTCTGTCATTCCAGAAATGTCCACTGGGTCAGTCTGTGGTCCAGGGATGCAATGTCATCCCTGGCCAGCAGTTGGCTCCAGAGGGGTTCTGGTAAAGTAAGTTTCTCCATCAGCCAGAGGAGTTTTTACCTTGCAGGGCGTGCTGGAGAGGAGTATATCTGTGACAGGTGTCATGTGTTCTAAAAATCTTCAGGGTGCGCACATCCATGGACCCCGCCGGCGTGGCCTACCTGGCCATGATTGCAGACTACTTGGGACCTCACCCGGAGGTACCAGGGGACCCCAGCGACTTGCTGGGTTCCCGATTTCACTGAAAGGATCCCAGGCTGGGTGCCGTTCGATTGGGGAGTCGGTTTGAGGGGGACCCGGAGGCAGGCCGTCCAACAGAGCCTGAACAAAACAATTGGGGATCTGGTGCCAGAGTACTGACAGGTATGTTTGCTGTTATCTGGTGACCGATGCAGAAATCTACTGGGGAGGATTCGCTCCATCTATCTAGCTCAGTTACTGTAATTGGCCTGTGGCAGGGGCCTGTGAGAGTGGCCTGTTCCTCCCAGAAATCCTAAGTGGCGTCTCGGCTGCCAGGCCTGTAAAGAGAGGTCTGTCCGGAGGCACTTTACCCACTCAGTTGGAGTGGCAACGAGTTACAAATTGTTACTACGCAGAGCAGTACTGACTGCTCTATTTAATATCCAGGCCTGATACTGCAAGGTTCTTCCTTTCTCTCTATTCATCAACTTTGTCCTTCCCAATTGATGTTGGCCTGGAAAATAAAGCATTGGAAAAAACCTTTATTCACTGTCTGGACCTTCGCTCACTGTTTGTCTCTACAATTGCACCCCTAGACAACGCCAGGGTAACTTAATAGGCTGATCCCAAATCAAACAGCGGCTCCTTCGGGGGTAGCGCTACATACACACACACTAACGATATAGATATATATTACATATAATACATATATATATATACACACACACGATTGGGGTTATTAGACTCCAGCGATAGATGCGTTTTCCAGCGAGTACGCCTATCCAGAACTGAGTTTTTAAGGGCCTGGTAGCCCAATTTTATTTTAAAGTTTACAAACAGCAGCCCTCGCAGGGGGAGGGTTCCACCATTTCTGTATCTTGTCAATTCAACAGTTTAGCCTCCTGGCTATTAAACTTTAAGTGAGCATCTTGCTGCGCAATTTCTGTCCCTCAGAACAGTTTCCTGGAGTCAAGCTCAAACCTCGCTTTCTCCAGCCCTTAATGACATCTGCCTCCTGCAAAGATGCATCTACTCTGACTTCTCTCAGAGAGATTTGGCAGTCACCTGACTCCCAGCACAGACCTCCTGTCTGTGGGGTGGGGCCCTAAGCCATGTCAGATCAGAACTAAATAGCTGGACACACAGCTGTCCAATTAGTGTGTCTTTTTCTCCAGAATTTGGCATAAACCAGTAAGACATAGGGTCCCACCCTCAGAATATTTATATATATATATATATATATATATATATATATATATATATATATATATAAATAATATTCTGAGGGTGGGACCCTATGCTGTGTGAGAAATTACTGGATAGATATAGATATAACACACACACACACACACACACACACAAATCTCACAAAAGTGAGTGCACCCAACGTTTTTCGTAAATATTTTATTATATATCTTTTCATGTGACAACACTGACGAAATTACACTTTGCTACAATGTAAAGTAGTGAGTGTGCAGCCTGTGTAACAGTGTAAATTTGCGGTCTCCTCAAAACAACTCAACACAGCCATTAATGTCTAAACCGCTGGCAACATAAGCGAATAAACCTGTAAGTGGAAATGTCCAAATTGGGCCCAAAGTGTCATTATTTCCCAGCACTGCCTTAAACATCTTGGTCATGGAGTTCACTAGTTTCCCCTGGAATCCTCTTCCACTCCTCCATGACAACATCACAGAGCTGGGGGATGCCCCACAGATGCTCAATATGTTTTAAGTCTGGAGACATGCTTGGCCAAGTCCATCACCTTTACCCTCAGCTTTTTAGAAAGGCAGTGGTAGTCTTAGAGGTGTGTTTGGGGTCATTATCAAGACGGAATACTGTCCGGCCCAGTCTCTGAAAGGAGGGGGGATCATGCTCTGCTTCAGTATGTAAAAGTACATGTTGCTATTCATGGTTAATTTAAACTGTAGCTCCCCAGGGCCGGCATCACTCATGCAGCCCCCGGAACATGACACTACCATGCTTGACTGTAGGCAAGACACACTTGTCTTTGTACTCCTCACCTGGTAGCAACCACACTGGCTGGACACCATCTGAACCGAATAAGTTTATCCAGGTCTCATCAGACCACAGGACATGGTTCCAGTAATCCATGTCCTTAGTCTGCTTGTCTTCAGCAAACTGTTTGCAGGCTTTCTTGTGCATCAGCTTTAGAAGAAAAATTCCTTCTGAGATGACAGCCATGCAGACCAATTTAATGCAGCATATGGTCTTAGTGACAGGCTGACCCCACCCCTTCAACCTCTGAAGCATGAGTAAATGCAATAACACCAACAATTAACACACCTATTCCCAGTTCACACCGATGACCTTGTAACACTAACAAGTCACATGGCACCTGGGAGGGTAAATGGCTAATTGGGCCCAATTTGGACATGTTCACTTAGGGGTGTACTCACTTTTGTTGCCAGCTGTTAGACATAAATGGCTTTGTGTTGGGTTATTTTGAAAGGATAGCAAATTGACACTGTTCTACAAGGTGTACACTCACTACTTTACATTGTAGCAAAGTGTAATTTCTTCAGTGTTGTCACATGAAAAGATAAAATATTTACAAAAATGTGAGGGGTGTACTCACTTGTGATATACTGCATGTATTACCTTTTCTAAATAGCATTTCCTTGATCTGTATGCTGGGTGTAGGTCTATATATTTGTACTTAATCTTTAGGAATATGCACCATTTTTGGAAATGTGACATCCTATTCACTTGCCTGATCAAACCAACAACAATGGGGAGTGTATTATCTAATATATGATCACGTGTCATAGAAAACAGTAGGCTAGGGTATTTAAAAGGCTCCACCATATCAGACATGTCAAACATAAAAAGGTCAACACATTTTAGCTGAATTACTAAAGTAGTTGAATTCCCAATATAGTGATGTTTAACCTGCAAATCAATAATAAAGGAATTCGCTTTTCTCCGGGTTGGATAAGTAAAGTGAAAATTCTGAAAAATGTATTGTGTCAAAAATCTTTTAAGCCCAGTTATGTCTGTGGACAGGGCCAATCCGCCCTATAGGCTCACTACGCAAGCCGCTTAGGGCCCCCAAATTATTAGAGGCCCTGCCTAGTGAGAAGTCATTTTTGGCCCCTCACCCCGCTGGCTGCATGGGGAGAAGAGATAAGAAGTCAGCACCCCCCGCTTTAATGTAAGATGACATTTCCAAACAGAACACCCCCACTTCTCAACTTTAATGTGACATGTCACTGTCGGCAGCGCCCCCTCTTCTCAACTTTAATGTGATATGTAATTTTGCTTAGGGCCCCAGGGAGGTCAGGATCGGCACTGTCTGTGGAACACATTTCTTCATTCCATAAAAATGACCCCTTTGGCAATTACATTTATAGTAATAGCAAATTTACCCCAGAGAAATTGACAATAAGACATTGCCTGGGGTAATATGGAAGGACATGGAGCCTTTAATTGACTAAAGTTGTGCTGAGGCCTCATTTAGTTTCAATACATAACACACAGAAAATATACTTTGCTACATGAAAAGGTGCCACTTTATTTGCCCCCCCCCCCCCCCAACTTAATCTTTCTGGAACTCTTATGATGTACTTTTAAAAGTAAAATCTTAGCCTAAGAGTTCAAGAAATAAATATTGGGGCTGCTATTACTACCATTCTGAAAATGCTGGCTTAGTTTAATACTTTGAGTCATGTACCTAGATCATACGTAAGGGAAATGTGCCACAGTTGCCCAGCTTTATACTTTTTCCAGATCAGGAACTCTAAACATTAAAGCCAAAGCATCATTCTGAGAACCTAGAATTCTCAGCGAGATCAGCAATGGTGGCCTAAATCATTGCCTCCCAGACCCCATAGTAAGAAAGATACACCCAATCCCCCAAAAATCCCAGCTTAATATACCTACAGTATCACTGCAAATAATATTTGTTGCCATTCCTGATCCATTCATTTTCCATTTGTTTACTTGACTTTGTTTTTTCCTACTTTGTACTGTGCAGCTTTTTCTTCTATTGTAGAATTACATTCTGCAGCCTATTTATAAACCAGTGAATGTGACATTCTGAAGGAGAATCGATCGCCAATATAAACCACATGAATCAGCAAGATAAACTTACAGTGAATGTTGGAAGAACTGCTTCATAAATATGCCTCATTTCACTGGGAGTTTGCTGAGGGTGTTTCCCAAATGCTAAGAAATCATATCTTTAAAGCCAAATCTATCTTTAGTGTGGATTATGTAATATTTACAGTTTGCAGTCCCTAATCTTATTTAAAACTATGAATTATTTTCAGAGCAGGCTCATGTCAATTTTGGAATTAGGTGTAGCTTTATTCACAGAGCTCTATGAATAGAGACACTACAAGTCCCATCAAAGCAGAGGGACTCAGTTTCTAATGGAGGACAGGTGTGGTCTCGTCTTTGCACTTATAATTCACTGATACTTCCACCAGCTCTGAAAATTAAGGACCTGTACCTCAATATGACCTCAAGACTAGAATATAATGCACCTGGGATGAAACTGATTGTGGGTGCAATGTTTAAAGCAAAAAAAAAAAAAAAAAAACTTATTTGCAGAAGGTTGCATTATTAAAAAAATATGGAATCTGCCGTAGAAAAATCATCCAAGCGCTGCTGGTTGATTTCCCCCTCAGTCTAAAAAGAGTCAGTAGCAGGGATTTTGGGGGAATAGACAGGAATGAGCAGAGGTGGTGAAGGGGAATATATTAGAGTGAGCAGAGGTGGTTATGATCAGGTCATGTCTATGCAACCATCTCAGTACTATCCAAATGTATCACCAATCCACCTTTGATATGTGGACTGCAAAGTTAGACACAAGAGGCCTTTCCCATAGGAGCCGATTTCTGAGGCCAGCATTTAACCAAACGATTGCATTAATGAGAGTTTTGGCTCTTTGCACAGATATTCAAGTTGCAAAATGTTTCTAAAACGCCTTGTGAGATTTTTAAAATAGAAAGTAATCATTTTTTAATGACTTGTAATTGTCCCTTACCATCATAAGCACATGACAATGTGCATGTTTCAATGAGAATAGAAGCAGTTGTAAAGCATAAAGCTCTGTGGGCAACATTGATTTTTCCTCCACGATTGCAAGGCAAATACCTCCATCTTCTACCTATTCTGTGGTGTTGATAGGTGGCCCTGAGAAATCAGAATGTAACCCCAAGCATTTTCAATGCCTGTGTGAAAGACCCTTTAATGCCCATCTATATCTCCAAGTAGGATAGTTTTTTTTTTTTTTTTTCACATGCTGTGTACACACACAGCAGGACACATAAAAAAATAAAAAAAATAGTATACCAATAAAGTGCATTGTATTGTGCAAAAAAAAAAAACATATTTTACACAATAAAGAGGTATTTCTTTGCAACCAATTGTTAAGCAAAGTTATGTTGTGACATTTAAACAAAGGAAACCGTTAAATTGCTGTAGCAATGCATTCCAGCAATGTGTTGTAGCAATGCATTCCTGTGCACATACACAACACATAAGCTTATACACACGATGTGTGTCCTGCATGTGTATAAGCGTGCCTTTTCCAGGTTGTATTATGTGCAGATTTCTAGATGCACAGTCCCTATGTCTTCTTTAGTCTAAATTATATATCATTTCTATACGAATATCTTTTCTCTTGCAGATAGTAGAAAATCTTGATTATTTAAATTAAAACTCATTTGAACTGCCTCTTAGAAATGTCCCTCTCTTACTGATCATCTCCTACAAACACTCCCAGCACTTTCTCAGACTGACATCAACTGCCCATCCCTCTCCCCCAGGAAGTTATAGATCAAACCCCGCCCCCTATCAGGTGTTTCCAATCAGCACAGGACTTGGAGCTCGTTCACACCAACCAGCTGCACTAATCATGCACCTGTTGGTATATGCTGGGAGACATGGGGGGTTGATTTACTAAAACTGAAGAATGCAAAATCAGATTCAGCTCTGCATAAAACCAAAAGGCTTCCAGTTTTTGTCAAAGCCTAATTAGACAAGCTGAAGTTAGAAATTGGCTGCCATGCACAGCTGCACCAGATTTAGCATGCTCCTGTTTATAGTTTATCAATGGTGCCAATGCACCAATTCAAAATGTCAAGAGTGAGATTTTAATACAATTATAATGCTTTGGTTTATATTTGCAACCCATTGAGCTAGGAAAAAGTATTGTTGGCAGTCCATGTTTTTAGGCTGGATTCACACCTATGAATTTTTAGTGCTTTTTTTATTTTTTTTAGATTTGCACTACAGAACGTGTTCCATAGGAAATCATGGTTAATGGACTGTAGTGCAAATCTGCAAAAAGCACTAAAACTGCATAGGTGTGAATCCAGCCTTAGCACACACCACAGCAATGCTATAGAGTGAACTGACACCTTAAAGTGGAGTTCCACCCAAAAGTGGAACTTCAGCTTAATCCACCCCTCACATGCCACATTTGGCATGTAATTTTTTTTGGGGGGGAGTGGGGGCTTCAGGAGAAGTGGGACATCCTGTCCCACTTCCTCCTTCCGCCGAGGGGCTGCTAAGGCGATACGTCATATCGCCTTTTGGCAGCCCCTCCCTATAGGCGATCGCCTGGGACACGTGACAGGTCCCAGGCGATCGCCTGTCCAATCAGATGGCGCATTCGCAGTGGGTGCCCGGCCGTGAAGCCTAAAGCTGTCACGGCCGGGTGCCCACACTTAGAATGAAGACGCCGGAGAGGAGCGGACCCCCGGCCGGCGTGTCGCTGGAATGTGGAGCAGGTGAGTGTATGTTTATTAAAAGCCAGCACCTACACTTTTTGAAGCTGTTGACTTTTAATAAACATTAAAAATGCCTGGAACACCCCTTTAACCACTTAAGCCCCAGTCCATTTTGTAGCTAAAGGACCAGGCCACTTTTTGCACTGCGTTGCTTTAACTGACAATTGCGCAGTTGTGCAACGTGGCTCCCAAACAAAATTGGCGCCCTTTTTTCCCCACAAATAGAGCTTTCTTTTGGTGGTATTTGATCACCTCTGCGGTTTTTATTTTTTGCACTATAAACAAAAATAGAGCGACAATTTTGAAAAAAATGCAATATTTTTTACTTTTTGCTATAATAAATATCCCCCAAAAATATATAAAAATATAATTTTTTCCTCAATTTAGGCCGATACGTATTCTTCTACATATTTTTGGTAAAAAAAATCACAATAAGCGTTTGATCGGTTTGCGCAAAAGTTATAGCGTCTTCAAAATAGGGGATAGTTTTATGGCATTTTTATTAATATTTTTTTTCTTTTTTACTAATAATGGCCGCAATCAGCGATTTTTATCGTGACTGCGACATTATGGCGGACACATCGGACACTTTTGACACATTTTTGGGACCATTGTAATTTTTTACAGCGATCAGCGATAAAAATGCACGAATTACTGTGAAAATTACACTGGCAGTGAAGGGGTTAACCACTAGGTGGCGCTGTAGGGGTTAAGTGTGCCCAAGTGTGTGATTCTTAATGTAGGGCGGCGTGGCCTGGCATGACACGTCACTGATTGCATTCCCTATGACAGGGAACAGACAATCACTCACACTAGGAAGAACGGGGAAAGGTTTGTTTACACTTACCTCTCCCCGTTCTTCAGCACAGTGGTGTAGTGAGTAGCACTTTCGCCTAGCAGCAAAAGGGTCGCTGGTTCGAATCCCGACCACGACACCATCTGCCTGGAGTTTGCATGTTCTCCCTGTGCCTGCGTGGGTTTCCTCCGGGTACTCCGGTTTCCTCCCACACTCCAAAGACATGCTGGTAGGTACATTGGATCTTGTCCAAATTGGCCCAGTATATATATGTATGACTGTGTGTCCCAGCGTGTCACGATCCTACGGGGTAAAATGACCGCACCAGCCAAACAGACACTGGCTGGAAAAAGTGCCCAGAGGCGATTCAGTTTACATAAGTAGCGCTATACAATTCATTCAGCTCTGTGACCCGGCGGTGATCGGGTCCCATGGGCATGGTCACAGAGCTCAGGACCTGGTCGCGAGCACGACCCACGCCTGGGCTCTTAAAGACAACGTACCTGTGCATACTTATGCCCAGCCGTGCCACTCTGCCGACGTATATCGTCGTGCAGCGGTCCTTAAGTGGTTAATAAACAAGGCTTTTGCCCTAAATATGCTTGAGGTTGTGCTGGAAAAAGCTGGCGACATAACCCCAATAGATATTGGGGTTTATTTACTAAAGGCAAATCCACTTTGCACTACAAGTGCACTTGCTGAAGATCTGAGGGGGGCATGCAAGGAAAATAAAAAACAGCATTTTTGCTTGTACATGATTGGATGATAAAATCAGCAGAGCTTCCCCTCAGATCTAAAGCAAGTGCACTTTTAGTGCAAAGTGGATTTGTCCTTAGTAAAATCAACCCCATTGTGTAATTGTATCTGAAGACCTAATTTATATGGGCATATGTACACTTGTGCCAAGGACCATCTTCAGCTGCCTGGGAAGTACAGGCACTCTGTGCAGTGAGCCTGTTGAAATCAATGACAGGTGCACAGACCTTCATGTGCAGGTCCAATGTACGGATGAGAACGCAGTCTGTGTCCTAATCCATGCACTGGGCCTGCTGTACCAGATGTACAATCCAAAATGTGCATGGAGGTCTGTGCAGCTGGTCACCTGTCATTGATTTCCCCAGGCTCCCTGCACAGAAACCTCTATCCAAGGTGGCTGAAGATGACCCTACACACTGGCATATAGATCAGTACAACCGTGTGAATGAGGCCTAAAACAATGAACTTCATCCTACATAGCCCAAATTTTATTTCTAATCAACGATGATTGTATCTGTATGTGGAAAAAAATACTAGTCCAAGGAGTCCAGCATTGCCTTCCTTCCAGCTGCTCCCTCACCACTATCCTGTACCTCTGCCGGGTTAGCCCCCCCCCCCCCCCCCCCTTATTAGAAATTTTGACTTTTTTTTATGCAATTTGTTAGATCTTTGTTAGATCAATCATTGTTTGCGTTAGATCTCACACAGAAGAAGCAATATTAACAGTTATTTGCTGGGGGGCCTAACCCGTCATCAGCCCCCCCTATCAAATTTTCTGGCCAAAAATCATTCAGGCTAATAGATATTCGTTAGATCCGGTGAGATCAACTGGTTTTAACGTTAGATCTCACATCGTTTCCGAGATATTCCACATAAAAAAAATGATTTTAGGTGGTACATATGCATGGACATATGGACGGGTTGGCCCCCCCTTATCAAATTTTCTGGCCGAAAATCATTCAGGCCAATAGATATTCGTTAGATCCGGTAAGATCAACTGGTTTTAACGTTAGATCTCACATCATTTCAGAGATATTCCACATACAAACACAGATTTCAATTCTCTGGCAATAACAACATTCAGATTAGTAGATAGTTGTTAGATGAAGGGATTATTGCAGTGAACCTAGCATGCACATGGCAGATATCAGTTCTAATCACAATGTACAGGTAAGTAGGGATAAAATCTTGTTGCAGTTTGATCAGTGAGATGTTTTATTTAATCTAAGATAAATACAGAACAGTTCGTTATTTTATATGAGAAGTTAGGCCCCTGTGGCAGTAGCTCATAATTAATAAATGTTGCCATTGTTTCTCTAAATTGTGGACACAACTGGAACAGGCCCAGACTGACATTCCGCTGCCAGGGGCTCTGTGGTGCTATGAACAACTAGCGCCTGTGCTGAAGTCACACCCCATAATAGGTACGACACTCCGTGTATGCTCCCAGGTCAGCATACTGAACCGATTTTCTACCCCTGATTCCCCATTGCTCCCTATCATAGGAAACCCTGGGTTTCTCCCTGGTCTGGAACTCCAGATGTTTCCAACCCTATGCCAAACAGGTAGGGTCCAGGCATCCCACTTCCTAACGGGAGGCCGATGGCCTTCCACAGAAGTGCTAATGACTGGGCCCTTCAAACTTTCCTTTTGGACAGCGCTACAATTATGACACTTCTTCAATACTTTGCCTAATCCACAGGGATTTTATCATCCCCTAATGACCTTTTGCAGCATACTGTTCCGAAGAGGGTTCCCTTCCACAGGTTCTATCCAAAACATACGCCCTCTTGAATTGTCCGGTTGAACAACCACATTTACCATTCTTGAACAAATGGGAATGGAATAATGGGCATGCATTTACATCTGCTCAGATACAACATATCCTCAGATTTTCGTTTAAATCATCGATTTGTACGACAATTCAAGAGACCAACTATAAACTGTTAACAAGGTGGTACCTCACCCCCCACCTCTTACACAAATACTACCCTGCAACGACTGACCAATGTTGGAGATGCCAGGGGATGAAGGAACACTACTCCACATATTTTGGTCATGCCCCAAATCAGGCCCAAACTGGGACAAAAAATAGGCCCTGGGCATTTTAGGCTGAGCAGCCCATTTTTTTTTAATACAAATCAGGGAAGCATGACATGTTTGTTATTTAATCAAAAGAGGGTGAGGTGGGTGCAGAGGGTGAGGTGGGTTCAGAGGGTGAGGTGGGTGCAGGGTGCGGTGGGTGTAGAGGGTGATGTGGGTGCAGGGTGCAGAGGGTGAGGTGGTTGCAGGGTGCAGAGGATGAGGTGGGTGCAGAGGGTGAGGTGAGTGCAGGGTGCAGAGAGTGAGGTGGGTGCAGAGGGTGAGGTGGCTTACGAATATCTATTAGCCTGAATAATTTTCGGCCAGAAAATTTGATAAGGGGGGGCCAACCCGTCCATATGTCCATGCATATGTACCACCTAAAATCTATTTTTTTATGTGGAATATCTCGGAAACGATGTGAGATCTAACATTATAACCACTTGATCTTACCGGATCTAACGAATATCTATTAGCCGGAATGATTTTTGGCCCAAAAAATTGATAAGGGGGGGCCAGCCCCCCCTCATTAATCACTTAATAAGTCTCTAATTATGTGAGATCTAACATTAAAACCACTTGATCTTACCGGATCTAACGAATATCTATTAGCCTGAATGATTTTTGGTCAAAAATATTGATAAGGGGGGGCCAGCCCCCCCTCATTAGTCCTTGTATACACCCAATATCTGTATTTGTATGTGGAATATCTCTGAAATGATGTGAGATCTAACGTTAAAACCAGTTGATCTTACCGGATCTAACGAATATCTATTGGCCTGAATGATTTTCAGCCAGAAAATTTGATAAGGGGGGGCCAACCCGTCCATATGTCCATGCATATGTACCACCTAAAATCATTTTTTTTATGTGGAATATCTCGGAAACGATGTGAGATCTAACGTTAAAACCACTTGATCTTACCGGATCTAACGAATATCTATTAGCCTGAATGATTTTTGGCCAGAAAATTTGATAGGGGGGGCTGATGATGGGTTAGCCCCCCCAGCAAATAACTGTTAATATTGCTTCTTCTGTGTGAGATCTAACGCAAACAATGATTGATCTAACCTGATCTAACAAAGATCTAACAAATTGCATAAAAAAATGTCAAAATTTCTAATAAGGGGGGGCTAACCCGGCAGAGGTCTATCCTGTACATGCGCAGATATATGCCACAAGTTTCTTCCAGATCTATCACATCTGTGCATGCACAGACCGCTGTGGTTCTCTGCCAGTACCCATGCACTGGGGTATCTCACACATGCTTTGGATTTGCATATGATTGTGCCCTGAAACATCATTACTATCTGCTAAGATGCACCATAAACATCCCAGGAGACAATGGGTGGCTGGACGTGTGATCCTTGCCTTGAGCATTTTGTATCTTGAAGCTCAAAAAGCAAAAGACTTCTTGTTTTCAATAGCCCTTGTTCACATCTGAGTATCATGTCACTTGAAAAAGTAAAAACTTCAATGGAAATGCCTGAAAAGTGGTATTTTTTCTAGTGTTTTGTCACACATTTTCTGTTCAAACAAAAGCTCTCTGCCCCTTTTTTAGAAGCACTCCACACCTTTAGTTTAAAAAGGTCTGACAAAAGCTGCAAAACCTTGTGATTCTGCTTTAAAAACACACACACAAAAAAAAGCTTTGGGTTGAAAGTAGCCACAAAAATAAAACAAAGGTATTTCATGTTTAACCACCTCCATACCGGGCCTATTCTGGCACAAAAATCATCATTCTTTTGCTAGAAAATTACGCATAACCCCCAAACATTATATATGTTTTTTTAGCAGACACCCTACGGAATAAAACAACGGTCATTGCAACGTTTTATCTTGCACGGTATTTGCGCAATAATTTTTCAAACACCCTTTTTTTGGAAAAAAAAATTGATTCATGAATTAAAAAAATAACAAAACAGTAAAGTTAGCCCAATTTTTTTGTATTATGTGAAAGATTATGTTACACCGAGTAAATGGATACCCAACATGTCATGCTTTAATTATGCGCACACTCATGGAATGGCGCCAGACTTTGGTACTTAAAAATCTCCATAGGCAACGCTTTAATTTATTTTTACAGGTTACCAGTTTAGATTTACAGAGGAGATCTAGTGCTAGATTTGTTGCTGGCACTCTAACGCACGCGGCGATACCTCACATATGTGCTTTAAACGGCGTTTACATATGTCGGCGGGACTTACGTGTGCGTTCGCATCTGCACGCGAGCTACCGGGGACAGGGGCGTTTTAATTTTATTTTTTAATCTTTTATTTATTTTTTTACTTATTTTTTATTTTATTTTTTACACTTTTTTTCAAAAAAAAAATATTTTTCACTTTTATTCCTATTACAAGGAATGTAAACATCCCTTGTAATAGCAAATGTGTGTGACAGGTCCTCTTTATGGAGCGATGCAGGGTCAATAAGACCCCACATCTCTCCTCCAGGCTGGAAACCATGAGATCGGTGAAAAAAAATTCACCGATCTCATGAATAGTTGCTTACAGCCACAATCGCGGCTTTGTTTACTTACGGGGACCCGGGTGTGACGTCATCACATCGCGCCCGGGTCCTCCAACGGTCATAGAGATGACTGGTGACCATCTGGTCACCAGTCATCTCTATGCTTCCTGTGAGCGCCGGACGATTCGTTCTCCGGGCCCCCGATGGCACGGTAGAGCCCGGAGAAGCACCGGATGACGGCGGGAGGGTGTCCCCTTCCGTCGCCTGTAAGAACGATCAAGCGGCGGATCGCCGCTATGATCATTCTTATGTCGTGCAGAATCGCTGGCTGAACAAGAGGATATCTGGATGATGTCTCTGGCTGCAGGCATCATTCAGATATTCACCCGCAAAGCCCAGGACGTCATTTGACCCATCTGTGGACATCAAATAACAATAGGCCAGTATTGAAGTGGTTAAAGAAAGAAAAAAAAAACTTTCCAGTTGTGTGAGGGGGGGGGGGGGGAGAGTGGTATTTGTAGGTCCCCTTTAGGTAACATGTGCATAGTAAAATGCTACATTTTACTCTTCAGGCTAGTGCAGATCCTGGGAAAGTCCTGTTCGGGGTTTATACCTCTCCCAGACTCCTCTCTTATACGTTCAGGGAGCTCTGATCCAGGATCCACTACGGGTGTTAGCCCTCTCCCCCAGGCCAATTTAAGCTCACCTGAGCAGACAGCCATTGCTCTCTGTCCTGGGAAACACAGTTGGTATTGATCTGTGAGAGAGCAAGGAGGTTGGTAAAAAACCTCTTAAGCCTTTGTGTAGGCTTGCTCAGCCTGATGGTGAGGGCTTGTCACATTGTATAGTTAGTGCCGAGACACGGCTAGGCTTTTGTTTAATTACTTTTGTTTGCCCACTGTACAGTACCTGTAAATAAAACTTTGTATATAGCACCAATAAACACCCCATTGTTTGTCACTTATATTATGGACTTGGTATCTGTGCCTGCTCAATAGTGTTGAGCAGAATATGCCATATTCGATTTTGCGATATATCTCGAATATATATTCGAATATTCAAGATATATTTGCTAAATTTGAATATTCGTGATATTTTATCGAAATTAAATGATTGCGATTTTTCGCGAATGCGAAAATAATTGCGAATTTTTGATAACTGCGGTAGGAACACTCTGATTGGCTCAGAATATTCTTGATATTTTTTCGAAATTTCGCAAAATGCGAATGCGATATTGATGGCGAAATTTCGACAACAGCGCTAGGAGCACTCTGATTGGCTCAGAATATTCGTGATATTTTACAATACAAAATAATTGCGAATATTCGGCAAATGCGGAAGGCGCACTCTGGCTCAGAATATTCTTGATATTTTATCTAAATTTCGCAAAATGCGAATGCGATATTTATTGCGCAATTTCGACAAATGCTGTAGGAGCGCTCTGATTGGCTCAGAATATTCGTTATTTTATCGAAATTTCGCAATATTGCGAATGCGATGATTATTGCGGAATTTCCCCAAATGCTGTAGGAGCGCTCTGATTGGCTCATTCTGAAATAGAATATTCGAGATATTTTAGCGCAATTTCACAAAATGCGAATGCGAAATTGTTTGCAGATATTTCGAAAACTGCTGTAGGAGCACTCTGAAATCGAATATTTGTGATATTTTAGCAAAAAAATATTGCGATTTTTCGATCGCGCGAACAACACGCGACCATTTCCTGGACCCTTGCGAGTTTCCAACTTTATGATCGCATCGCAATCGCAGAGCAGAATAGTTGGAAGTAATTTCACTCTATCTGAGGAAAAGATGCTGATTTGTGTAAGTATTTTGACACTGTATTTCATTGTCTTCACTGCATTTTAGTCTAGTTTAAAAGTTAGTATATATGATCAGATATTAGTATTTCACAAACAATGTGTCTCCTGCTTTTACAAAACTATAACTCCCAGCATGCCTGGACAGCTGCAGACACCCTGGTTGGTAAATGTGTATTTAGGCACTTTTCCTTGTTATTTAGCATAATGAATTTAAAATTTTTTTGGACATAGGACGTATGCGAACGTCCTGACTTCAGGGTCCTCAAGGCCCAAGGACGTTCGAATACATATTGCCCTTTAGATGTTGCAGAACTACAACTTCCAGCATGCCTGGGAATGCTGGCACTTCTAGTATTGTAAGTTCTGCAGGCCCACATTTTTCAGGCCTTTATGCACGGGTCTCTAAACTGTGGCACCCTAGATGCAGCAAAAAGTAAAATTCTTAGCATGCACTGACAGACCGTGGCTGATGGGAGTAGTAGTTTTGCAACAGCTGGAGGTGGACTGGTCTTGAAACCCTGAGTTAGGTAACAAACCCGTAGTGTTTTGCAACCATTCTGCCTCCAGCTGTTTTTTTTCTGTTGAAAAGCCTGTGGCGTGCAAAACACAACCCAAAAACTCCACCCGGTGCAGGGAAAAATGTGCACACACGTAAAGAGTGACATCACAAAAAACTGCAACGGGTGCATACGTCAGTGGTCCTCCGAAAAGGTCCCGTCTCTGATCCCCCGGGGCGTTAGGCTCCTGACAGGGAAAAGAGTTACTGTGGTCCAAGCAGCCGAAGCCACAAGGACCCAACATCCTCGGAGGGACTGCCGAAACAGAACCCTCCTCGGTGAGGCTCCCCCGAAGGGAGACCCCATGAGAGCCGGTGAACCTAACCAGAAGGCCGAGTCTACCAACTCCCAAGACTTTCAGAGACCGGCCCGAGGACCAGCACCCTACTCGCCACACATAAAGTGCAAGCACCAAAACAAAAAGAGTGACAAACAGAACATGGGGAAAAATAATAAAAGAAAGTGGGGAAAAGGAAGATGGGAGAGTGAGGAAAGTGACCAATGTGAAATAATTCTGCCTCCAGCTGTTGCAAAACTACAACTCCCTGCATGCAACTGGCTGCAATTACCCCCCCCTCTCCCCCAATGTGAATGTACAGGGTACATTCACATGGGCTGTGGCTTACAGTGTGCTTCTAGCTGAAGCAAATTCGGCGCTGCAGCTCAAACCCTCAGCGGGAAACTACTGTGAACCCCATGCCTCCCCGTTATTACCGGACAGCCATTAACTGTCCAGGCATGCTGGGAGTTAAAGTATAATTGTTGTACAGCTGGTGACGGATGAGCTACATGGTGTATCAGAGCATGCTGGTAGTTGTAGTTGTTAAATAACATCAACTCCATTATTTATTCAAAATTAATTCATCAAAAAGTCAAAAGAAACAAACATATTATTGTTCCTATATAAAGATAGGGATGAAAAAAATAATCTATTGTACAGGCCTATTATCAGTGTCCAAAAAAAATTATAGCGGTCAGATGAATAGCAACGCATATCTCCCCTATACGTGTATCCTGTGTTGTTAATCATATATACATAATTATGCAAATGATAATGGCTGCTATATTTATGCAAAAAAGTTGGCGACCGAAATGGCAGGATATAAAATCTGTCATGTTACCCCTGTCATTGATTAATAAGGCGAGAATGCTTCCAATTGTTGAATACCATACATTTACGTCATATATCCATAAGGCTTTAAACAAAAGTATTACAATATACTTTTTTCTTCATCTTGCAGAAGTTCCTGGAAACAGGGTATGATGAGCTGCGGAGGCAGCAAGAAAAACAGGCTGTTGTCAGCTCCCTAATTGAGGGACTACGCGCCCAGAACGGCGAAGCACCAAGTCACATGGCGATCCTCAAGAAATGGTCCGACCTGAAGAGGCGCCAGATGAACCGGGTCAGGCGTATCCGGGATCAATATCATCCAGGTAAGTTATTGGTCACAGTTATGTTTTTTTTTTTCTAAAGTTTATTTTGTGCGTGTACTCGAGAGAGGAGCCGGACTGCAGGAGTTGGGAGTAGGCAGGCCTCCTCCAGAGGTAATCTGCCACCTTTCTCCATGCCCCGGGGGGCAATGGCGGGTGTGAGGGGGTCCTCCCACACAGACCGTCCTACCTGCTCCGCTTCGAAGCCCAACGGGGCAGAGGGACTCCCTATAAGGGAGTGAGAGGATTTGCCCGCTCAACCAGCCCCGTTAGTCCTTCGCCTCTCTTTTTAGAGACCGCGTGGTCAGAGTGCGTGCATGTTAACCCCAATTGTAAGTGTGGTGGTTTTTGTGGGAGGGAGGTGGGCGTACTAAGCGCAGGCTTACCTCGCATAGCACACCCACCGGGGGCCGGGCTGAGACCACCAAACTCAATTCACATGTAGCCGAGAGCGGGATCCGAACCCCTAGCTGCAGAGGTGAATAGCTTGTCAGCGCAGTGGCAATCGCGTTGAGCCACCGCAGCTCCTTTGGTGACAGTTATGTAAGGTCATATGTAATTCATGTAAGGTCAGATGTTGTTAACCAAGACGCCATGTTGTGGTAACATATATCACCACCAGCCAAGGTATTCATAGTACTGTTGAAAAAAGACATGGGACAGCAGACAGGAACACAGAAGTTATGTGGGAACATACTTTTCCATTGCTTTGCATGGGACTTTAAACAAAAACCCCGACCCTCACCAATGTGGGTAGTTAAGGGATAAATTAATGATCCTATACTTTAAGTGGACGTATAGGTAGCATGTGACCAAGTGTTATCGAAATATCTACAGCTGTTATGAAGTAACATGTATTTCCCATAGAGTTGAATGGGACTTTAAAGAAAACCCCGACCATGGCAAATGGGGGTGGGTAAGGGTTAAACCACCTATCCTATGTTTGTGGCTGACATATAAGTAACCTGTGTGCCAAGTTTCATGTAAATATCTTTAGCCGTTTGGACGTGATGCTGGAACATACATACATACATGCACACACACGTTGAGTTTTATATATATAGATTCCCACTAAATTCCTGTGTTAGGCGTGGGGTTGTTATAGTAATCCCGTGTACTCCATCAGGCCCTTTTTTAACATGAGATCGTCTGAACAAAACAAAGGAGACAAAAACAGCTCATTTTACCATGGTGGCAGCCCAGCTCACGCTCAGTCCCCTGTAGTGCCCACAAGACCCTTTAATATAAACATTGTCCCATTGGTTAACTGTCTATATAAATCAATTTGTATTCATATACAATACAGCAGAGTACACAGAATTTGCATACGTCATTAGAAAACATTTTTATAATATAAGAACATTGTGTTATTATAGGAGCTCCGCTACCAGTTGTGCGCGCCAAGCGCAGAAGGCGCCAGGCCGAGGAGGAGGATGCGGCAGAGGAGGAGATGGATGAGGAGGAGCAGCCAGGGCCCTCCCACTCGCCAACCCCAGCTCCTGTTGAGGTGCAAGCTGAGGAGCCCCCCCCCCCACCCCAACTTCTCAAGGAGACGAGCAGGAGGAAGACAGCGTCCCTGTGACCCTCGCTCAGGAAGGTAAATATGTGCACAATGATTAATAACATTTCAACAATAAAATGTAGATATAAAAATGGACAACATATAAAGCGCACCCGTCAGATTGTAGAACCATAATATGGTATTTATGATAGAAGTATACAGGTAGTGCAGAATTATTAGGCAAGTTGTATTTTTGAGGATTCATTTTATTATTGAACAACAACCATGTTCTCAATGAACCCCAAAAACTCATTAATATCAAAGCTGAATATTTTTGGAAGTAGTTTTTAGTTTGTTTTTAGTGTTCGCTATTTTAGGGGGATATCTGTTGTGGTGGAAATTTGAAGATGTATTTAATATGTATTGTCATAATGGCACCCAGTTTTAGTACTGCCACAACCCGCTCTAAATAGAACTGACTGGGGCAGTCTGAGGCTGGTTGAATCTCGTCTGGTAGTAGAAAATGTCTTGAGGTTGGAATGTGATGTTTGCGGCGTGGGCATATGTCCGCCCCCCACAAGGGGCCCTCTGTGCATTTAGCACAGACGATCGTTGTGGAGGGGATGCGCTCACTCCGCAGGCACACTAGTGGTTATGGACAGATGTGCGCTCTTATCTGGGTCTTGTCTGATCAGCAGGGCTTGGGATTCGTAGCGTACACCTGTAGATAGCTTCCTTTCCACCTTAATAAGGGTATAATCTGGATATGCATTATTCTATGGAATGGCGCAGATTAGGATTCTATCAGGCGATTAATATGAGAGCTTATGATCGGTTAGAGGCAGGGGGGGGCACTCCCTGCCACGCCCATAAGCCTTTAGCAGCATTGTATGTACTTCTATGCATTGTATTGTATCCATTGTATTATATTCTATTCATGTATTCTATGGGACTTCCTGTTAGAAGGAACGTCCTTATATGGTGTTAGCTGTGTCAGTGGAACATCATGTGTTAACCACTCCCATGAGGGAGGTGTTTAATGGGTGCAGTGAGCACTTCCTGTTTTGGGTAAATAAAGGGGGCTTGGCTGAGCCTTTGGGCAGTCATGCTGGCAGAATGATATGAGAACAGGCTGGTGATGGTGTCTCTTTGTATGAATGGCAGAGAATGATGGTGAGTGAATCTATTTAGCTTAATTATGGATTAAGACTGGATTCTGTGCTTTATAGCACAGGGCAAAATGGCGATGTGCTCTGCGTACGGACTATTTTGCCACTACACTGTGTGTGCAGGTGACTACTATTACTGTGCATAATTATTAGGCAACTTAACAAAAAAAATATATATATACCCATTTCAATGATTTATTTTTAACAGTGAAACCAATATAACATCTCAACATTCACAAATACACATTTCTGACATTCAAAAACAAAACAAAAACAAATCAGTGACCAATATAGCCACCTTTCTTTGCAAGGACACTCAAAAGCCTGACATCCATGGATTCTGTCAGTGTTTTGATCTGTTCACCATCAACATTGCGTGCAGAAGCAACCGCAGCCTCACAGACACTGTTCAGAGAGGTGTACTGTTTTCCATCCTTGTAAATCTCACATTTGATGATGGACCACAGGTTCTAAATGGGGTTCAGATCAGGTGAACAAGGAGGCCATGTCATTAGTTTTTCATCTTTTATACCCTTTATTGCCAGCCACGCTGTGGAGTACTTGGACGCGTGTGATGGAGCATTGTCCTGCATGAAAATCATGTTTTTCTTGAAGGATGCAGACTTCTTCCTGTACCACTGCTCGAAGAAGGTGTCTTCCAGAAACTGGCAGTAGGACTGGGAGTTGAGCTTGACTCCATCCTCAATCCGAAAAGGCCCCACAAGCTCATCTTTGATGATACCAGCCCAAACCAGTACTCCACCACCACCTTGCTGGCATCTGAGTCGGACTGGAGCTCTCTGCCCTTTACCAATCCAGCCACGGGCCCATCCATCTGGCCCATCAAGACTCACTGTCATTTCAGCAGTCCATAAA
The DNA here is from genome assembly GCF_905171775.1 of Rana temporaria. Classification (NCBI taxonomy): domain Eukaryota; kingdom Metazoa; phylum Chordata; class Amphibia; order Anura; family Ranidae; genus Rana; species Rana temporaria. The sequence continues at coordinate 54,658,114 of NC_053492.1, forward strand.
ACCTTAGAAAAATCATTCTTGAGATATTTCTTGGCACAGTCTTGACGTTTCAGCTTGTGTGTCTTGTGCAGTGGTCGTCGTCTTTCAGCCTTTCTTACCTTGGCCATGTCTCTGAGTATTGCACACCTTGTGCTTTTGGGCACCACAGTGATGTTGCAGCTCTTAAATATGGCCAAACTGGTGGCAAGTGGCATCTTGGCAGCTGCACGCTTGACTTCTCAGTTCATGGGCAGTTATTTTGCGCCTTTGTTTTTCCACACGCTTCTTTTGACCCTGTTGACTATTTTGAAAGAAACGCTTGATTGTTCGATGATCACGCTTCAGAAGCTTTGCAATTTTAAGAGTGCTGCATCCCTCTGCTAGATATCTCTCTATTTTGGACTTTTCAGAGTCTGTCAAGTCCTTCTTTTGGCCCATTTTGCCAAAGGAAAAGAAATTGACTAATAATTATGCACACCTGATATAGAGTGTTGATGTCATTAGACCACACACCTTCTCATTACAGAGATGTACATTACCTAATATGCCTAATCGGTAGTAGGCTTTCGAGCCTATACAGCTTGGAGTAAGACAACATGCATAAAGAGGATGATGTGGTCCAAATACTCATTTGCCTAATAATTCTGCACTCCCGGTATGTGTTAGACACATAACAAGTGTATAGACATGATAATGATTGATTAATAAGCAAAAAAAATATTTTATTTATTTGGTAACGTTCTTAGGATATAATAAAAAAACATTTGGATTTCAAACAGTAGCAAGAAAGATGATGAGGCAGAACGCGCTCATAAAAAAGACACAACAGAGGATCCAGGGAAATCACCGCCAAATCCGCTACCTGGTCCAGCAAAATACGCTGCTAGAGCAGCAGCAATCAGAAAATATTGCTGAGATGGAAAGGCTTAATAAGCTCAATCTGAGTTATGTCTGAATTTATTTCTTTATTAAAAAATCTAACTTCACATCGAACAAATCAACATCAACACATCTAACTTCATAATAAGCAAAAACATTTTATACTATTATTTTATTTAACACAAACCTAGGACAAACTAAAGCACACGGACACAGACACGACGAACACAAAATAAACTGTTGAAAAATTAACATAACAAAAGCAACAATATATGTGTGTGTATATATATATATATATATATATATATATATATATATACACATACAGATATATACAGAGAGAGAGAGAGCGAGCAAGAAAGAGAGAGAGAATGCAGATTTGCTCTTGCAGACAGCCTAATGGTTGCAGTATAAAGGCCGCAAACCAGGGTTTAACATAAGGTTCATTGTTTTAGTTACACTTGCTGTTTAGATCCGGTCTGGTAGCTTGTAGCGGAGGCTGTTGGTGGATCCGCTGTGCCAGAGAGGTCATGAAGCTTTACTCAGCATGGAGGCAGTAGTATTAAAATATAATGTAACTAGACAATGCATTTCCTGAGGAAAATGTGAGTGGGAATGCTGATTGGCTTAATTGCTGAGCCCCTTGCCAAAGACATTCACCATAACCACTACACTATCTTTAGGACACACAGCTTCTTTCTCTATCTGCAAAGTATAGAGTATGCTGACTTCCTGGTCGCCACTCCCCCCTCAAGAGGTTTCCCCTCCCCCCCAGGTCAGTGAGGAGGAATATTGCACTGAGGTAAGGAAAGCTATTTATGGAAAGAAATAACATTACAAACGCTTTTAATTCACAGATCAAATACATGATTTAAGCCTCCAAACAAAGCTTAATAAATCCTCAACCGTACATGCGATCGATACAACGACTACGCCGTTTGAAAGACACGGCCCTTGTGAACGCATCGATATGAAATTTATGTTGATAAACTAAAAAATGTGGCCATGTCTGCGATTTAGAAAAGAGCGTCTTTGTGTGTTTTGCAGCAACATTTTTTAGATAATTTAACATGAGAGTCTATGAGAGATAATTTCAGGCTGTTGTCCTTTAGAAGCTCCAAGAACTAAAACTAAAATACGTATCGCAAAACTGATCACATTGCCTGAAACCAGACAAGCATAGCTACGTTTTGATATATAAATTGCGTATGAAAAGTAGATCTTGTGGGCGTGAGAGCAATTTGTTTCCCCTTTTTTTAAAGATATTTTTTTTTACAAAGATCTCCAATGTTGAGGTCACATGACACACTCTAAATCCCCTCCATAGGATTACATTATAACCGATATCTTTTACAATTTTTGGTGAAAACGCTATCGATCTGAAAAGTCATAGCCGGATAGCTGAATATTTTGTGACCGCTTTAAAGTTTGTTTGGTGTGTGTAAGTGAAAGTATGAAGGAGCTGAAACTTTTGGCAGGGCATGTGATTTCAAAGGGAAAAAGGATGTTCTCATTGACTTCAATGTTGAAAAGAAGGGTCTAAAAGCTTAAAATTTATAAAAGTATAAATAGTCCAAAAAAAACTTGAAGAAGTCCCATCATTAGCTGAACGAGACGAACATTTTTACAGTTGAATGGTCTCAATAGCTGAAAGTATGCCGAAGTTACGCAGAGCCAAAAAACGTAAGGAATAATAAGAATACTAAATTTACGGATATCAATACTGGGAATGCTTATTAAAGCATTCCCACTAAGTATCACACAGGCAGGATTTACAAGCAGTAGTGGTAATAGTACTAGATAGCATCAAAACACTTGGGGAAGACTTTACAGCATCAGTAGTGGCCATAGTAGTCAATAGTGTACCAACAAATTGGGACATAGGTGTCTTGATTGAGCAGTAGTAGTAGTAGACATTGACAATACAGAGTCATATCACTTGGGCAGGAGGTGCCATGATGAACAGCAGTGGTAATAGGAGTATATAGAGTGGGAAATAACTTTTCAGTCATGGGAGAAAGTCATGTGGTCAGATGAGACCATAATATAACTTTTTTTTCATAATTTCACTAACCGTGTTCGGAGGAAGAATAATGATGAGTACCATGCCAAGAACGCCATCCCTACTGTGAAGCATGGGGGTGGTAGCATCATGCTTTGGGGGTGTTTTTCTGCACATGGGACAGGGTGACTGCACTGTATTAAGGAGAGGATGACCGGGGCCATGTATTGCGAGATTTTGGGCAACAACCTCCTTCCCTGAGTTAGAGCTTTGAAGATGGGTCGAGGCTGGTTCTTCCAACATGACAATGACCCAAAGCACACAGCCAGGATAACCAAGGGGTGGCTCTGTAAGGAGCATATAAAGGTTCTGGCGTGGCCTAGCCAGTCTCCAGACCTAAACCCAATAGAGAATCTTTGGAGGGAGCTCAAACTCCGTGTTTCTCAGCGAGAGCCCAGAAACCTGACTGATGTAGAGAAGATCTGTGTGGAGGAGTGGGCCAAAATCCCTCCTCCAGTGTGTGCAAAGCTGGTGTAAAACTACAAGACAGGTTTGACCGCTGTAATTGCAAAGAACGCCTACTGTACCAAATATTAACATTGATTTTCTCAGGTGTTAAAAGTTATATTCAGCACTGTAAATACATCAGGTCCGGGGCTCCATCAGGGAATGCATGACAAGGGACCCTTCAGCGCCCTGAACCGACGACGGGTGCCAGAAAGTCACCGCCGATCCAGGACTCATTCATCTTTATGAATGTGAGTCTGTCCACGGAGTCTGTGGACAGACGGGTCCTCTTGTCCGTGACCACCCCACCTGCCGCGCTGAATGTCAGCTCAGATAGTACGCTGGAGGGGGGGCAAGACAATAACTCCAGCGCATACTGAGCGAGCTTGCGGCAGGTGTCCAATCTGGCAACCCAGTACTCCATGGGGTCGTCGGTGCTCATACTGTCAGAAGCACCGACGGATGCCATGTAGTCTGCCACCATGTGGGCCAGCCGCTGCTGGTGCTGGTACTGGGTCGCTCGGTTTGGAAGAACATCCTCATCTCATCCATTAGGTCCCCTGCTCGGCTGTTGCTGGGTGCAGCCACCTGCTGGGTGAGATGAGGGGGGACAACTGGAGGCCGGGGAGTTGCCTGCTCCAACCGGCTGACAATGCCTGCCTGCAGTTCCTCCATCCGGTGCTGCCTCCGGCTGGCTGGGATGAACTGCTCCAGTTTCCCCTTGCACCTGGGATCCAAAAGGGTGGCCATCCAGAAATCATCCCTCGCCTTGATGGTCTTAACCCGGGGGTCCCTCCTGAGGCATCTCAGCATGTGGGCAGCCATGGGGAAGGGCACAGCCCACTGTGACTCCTCACTGCTGCCCAGGTCAATGAGGTCCGACTCTTCATCCCTGAGGCACTCCTGGTCACGCTCAGAGATGCCCAACCCCCGGACTATCGGTGCCCCCAACACCTGCTCTCCCTCCTGACCAGGCCCTGACTCCGGGACGACACCAGCAACCACCTCCTCATCATCATCATCATCATCATCCTCCTCCTCGTCGTCCTGGCCCTGGTCTCGGTGGAGCATTGCTGACTCATCCTGCTCCACCAAGGCACTCTCCCCAGCTTCGAGCAGGCGATCTAGTGTCCTCTCCAGCATGAACACTATTGGCAGCACGTTATTGAGGCCGACATGCTCACTGCTGACCATCTTGGTCGCCTGCTCGAAGGAGGACAACACTTGGCAGACCTGCTGTATCTGCCCCCACTCCGCACAGGCGATGAAAGGGAGTTGTAGTGAAGCCCTCTCAGTGCCTAGGTCCATCAGGTACTCCTTCACCGCCCTTCGATGCTCCCACAACCTCTTCAGCATGTGGAGGGTGGAGTTCCACCGCGTCACACTGTCCACAATCAGCCTGTTGATCCGCTGCAACTCGAACAGGGACGCGGTAGCGGTTGGGGAGCGCCTGAAGTGGCTGGCAATCCTACGCGCCTTTGGCACAATGTCACTCAACCCGGGATAAGTGCGCAGGAACTTCTGCACCACCAGGTTGAGGACATGTGCCAGACAGGGCACGTGGGTCAGACTGCCAGCACTGAGGGCGGCGAGTAGGTTGCTGCCGTTATCGCAGACAACCATACCTGCCTGGAGCCTTCGGGGTGTCAGCCACTTCTGGACCTGAGCCTGAAGTGCTTTCAGCACTTCTTGTCCAGTGTGTCTCCGGTCCCCTAAACTAACAAGCTGGAGCACGGCCTGACAGCGCACGTGCCCCACACTTGAGTAGCTACGGGGGGCGCTTGCTGGGAGGCTCAGCAGCTGCGGAGACAGTGGCTTGAGGGAGACCAGCAGTTCTCCCCTGGACACCCCGGGGCGGCACCACAAGATCGGTTGCCGCCGATCCCTCACCGACGCCTCGGAGGGAAACCCAATGGGCCGTGAAGCTGATGTAGCGCCCCTGCCTGCTGGTCCAGCCATCCATTGTCAGATGAACCCTGTCGCTGACAGCGTGATCCAGCGACAGGGTTACATTCTGCACAATGTGCTGGTGTAGGGCAGGGACACCAGTCCTGGCAAAGAAATGGCGGCTGGGGACACGCCATTGGGGTTGGGCCTGCTCCAACATCTGCCTGAAGGGGTTGCTGTCAACTATGTTGAAGGGCAGCAGATGTTGGGCAATAACCCTTGCCAGGAGCCCATTGAGGGAACGCACACGTCGGTCTCCAGGGGGGAAGGGAGTGGTGCGGTCAAAGGCGTCTGAAATCGATGCCTGGCGCCGGACGGCAGTGCGGGACACAGACGCGGAGGGTGCTGTGGAAGTAGAGGTCTGGCTGCCGGTACCAGTACCTCTACTAGAGGGAGCGGGGGGGCATGACCTGCTGGAAAGAGGCTTACAGTGGCTTACAGTGTGCTTCTAGCTGAAGCAAATTCGGCGCTGCAGCTCAAACCCTCAGCGGGAAACTACTGTGAACCCCATGCCTCCCCGTTATTACCGGACAGCCATTAACTGTCCAGGCATGCTGGGAGTTAAAGTATAATTGTTGTACAGCTGGTGACGGATGAGCTACATGGTGTATCAGAGCATGCTGGTAGTTGTAGTTGTTAAATAACATCAACTCCATTATTTATTCAAAATTAATTCATCAAAAAGTCAAAAGAAACAAACATATTATTGTTCCTATATAAAGATAGGGATGAAAAAAATAATCTATTGTACAGGCCTATTATCAGTGTCCAAAAAAAATTATAGCGGTCAGATGAATAGCAACGCATATCTCCCCTATACGTGTATCCTGTGTTGTTAATCATATATACATAATTATGCAAATGATAATGGCTGCTATATTTATGCAAAAAAGTTGGCGACCGAAATGGCAGGATATAAAATCTGTCATGTTACCCCTGTCATTGATTAATAAGGCGAGAATGCTTCCAATTGTTGAATACCATACATTTACGTCATATATCCATAAGGCTTTAAACAAAAGTATTACAATATACTTTTTTCTTCATCTTGCAGAAGTTCCTGGAAACAGGGTATGATGAGCTGCGGAGGCAGCAAGAAAAACAGGCTGTTGTCAGCTCCCTAATTGAGGGACTACGCGCCCAGAACGGCGAAGCACCAAGTCACATGGCGATCCTCAAGAAATGGTCCGACCTGAAGAGGCGCCAGATGAACCGGGTCAGGCGTATCCGGGATCAATATCATCCAGGTAAGTTATTGGTCACAGTTATGTTTTTTTTTTCTAAAGTTTATTTTGTGCGTGTACTCGAGAGAGGAGCCGGACTGCAGGAGTTGGGAGTAGGCAGGCCTCCTCCAGAGGTAATCTGCCACCTTTCTCCATGCCCCGGGGGGCAATGGCGGGTGTGAGGGGGTCCTCCCACACAGACCGTCCTACCTGCTCCGCTTCGAAGCCCAACGGGGCAGAGGGACTCCCTATAAGGGAGTGAGAGGATTTGCCCGCTCAACCAGCCCCGTTAGTCCTTCGCCTCTCTTTTTAGAGACCGCGTGGTCAGAGTGCGTGCATGTTAACCCAATTGTAAGTGTGGTGGTTTTTGTGGGAGGGAGGTGGGCGTACTAAGCGCAGGCTTACCTCGCATAGCACACCCACCGGGGGCCGGGCTGAGACCACCAAACTCAATTCACATGTAGCCGAGAGCGGGATCCGAACCCCTAGCTGCAGAGGTGAATAGCTTGTCAGCGCAGTGGCAATCGCGTTGAGCCACCGCAGCTCCTTTGGTGACAGTTATGTAAGGTCATATGTAATTCATGTAAGGTCAGATGTTGTTAACCAAGACGCCATGTTGTGGTAACATATATCACCACCAGCCAAGGTATTCATAGTACTGTTGAAAAAAGACATGGGACAGCAGACAGGAACACAGAAGTTATGTGGGAACATACTTTTCCCATTGCTTTGCATGGGACTTTAAACAAAAACCCCGACCCTCACCAATGTGGGTAGTTAAGGGATAAATTAATGATCCTATACTTTAAGTGGACGTATAGGTAGCATGTGACCAAGTGTTATCGAAATATCTACAGCTGTTATGAAGTAACATGTATTTCCCATAGAGTTGAATGGGACTTTAAAGAAAAACCCCGACCATGGCAAATGGGGGTGGGTAAGGGTTAAACCACCTATCCTATGTTTGTGGCTGACATATAAGTAACCTGTGTGCCAAGTTTCATGTAAATATCTTTAGCCGTTTGGACGTGATGCTGGAACATACATACATACATGCACACACACGTTGAGTTTTATATATATAGATTCCCACTAAATTCCTGTGTTAGGCGTGGGGTTGTTATAGTAATCCCGTGTACTCCATCAGGCCCTTTTTTTAACATGAGATCGTCTGAACAAAACAAAGGAGACAAAAACAGCTCATTTTACCATGGTGGCAGCCCAGCTCACGCTCAGTCCCCTGTAGTGCCCACAAGACCCTTTAATATAACATTGTCCCATTGGTTAACTGTCTATATAAATCAATTTGTATTCATATACAATACAGCAGAGTACACAGAATTTGCATACGTCATTAGAAAACATTTTTATAATATAAGAACATTGTGTTATTATAGGAGCTCCGCTACCAGTTGTGCGCGCCAAGCGCAGAAGGCGCCAGGCCGAGGAGGAGGATGCGGCAGAGGAGGAGATGGATGAGGAGGAGCAGCCAGGGCCCTCCCACTCGCCAACCCCAGCTCCTGTTGAGGTGCAAGCTGAGGAGCCCCCCCCCCCCACCCCAACTTCTCAAGGAGACGAGCAGGAGGAAGACAGCGTCCCTGTGACCCTCGCTCAGGAAGGTAAATATGTGCACAATGATTAATAACATTTCAACAATAAAATGTAGATATAAAAATGGACAACATATAAAGCGCACCCGTCAGATTGTAGAACCATAATATGGTATTTATGATAGAAGTATACAGGTAGTGCAGAATTATTAGGCAAGTTGTATTTTTGAGGATTCATTTTATTATTGAACAACAACCATGTTCTCAATGAACCCCAAAAACTCATTAATATCAAAGCTGAATATTTTTGGAAGTAGTTTTTAGTTTGTTTTTAGTGTTCGCTATTTTAGGGGGATATCTGTTGTGGTGGAAATTTGAAGATGTATTTAATATGTATTGTCATAATGGCACCCAGTTTTAGTACTGCCACAACCCGCTCTAAATAGAACTGACTGGGGCAGTCTGAGGCTGGTTGAATCTCGTCTGGTAGTAGAAAATGTCTTGAGGTTGGAATGTGATGTTTGCGGCGTGGGCATATGTCCGCCCCCACAAGGGGCCCTCTGTGCATTTAGCACAGACGATCGTTGTGGAGGGGATGCGCTCACTCCGCAGGCACACTAGTGGTTATGGACAGATGTGCGCTCTTATCTGGGTCTTGTCTGATCAGCAGGGCTTGGGATTCGTAGCGTACACCTGTAGATAGCTTCCTTTCCACCTTAATAAGGGTATAATCTGGATATGCATTATTCTATGGAATGGCGCAGATTAGGATTCTATCAGGCGATTAATATGAGAGCTTATGATCGGTTAGAGGCAGGGGGGGGCACTCCCTGCCACGCCCATAAGCCTTTAGCAGCATTGTATGTACTTCTATGCATTGTATTGTATCCATTGTATTATATTCTATTCATGTATTCTATGGGACTTCCTGTTAGAAGGAACGTCCTTATATGGTGTTAGCTGTGTCAGTGGAACATCATGTGTTAACCACTCCCATGAGGGAGGTGTTTAATGGGTGCAGTGAGCACTTCCTGTTTTGGGTAAATAAAGGGGGCTTGGCTGAGCCTTTGGGCAGTCATGCTGGCAGAATGATATGAGAACAGGCTGGTGATGGTGTCTCTTTGTATGAATGGCAGAGAATGATGGTGAGTGAATCTATTTAGCTTAATTATGGATTAAGACTGGATTCTGTGCTTTATAGCACAGGGCAAAATGGCGATGTGCTCTGCGTACGGACTATTTTGCCACTACACTGTGTGTGCAGGTGACTACTATTACTGTGCATAATTATTAGGCAACTTAACAAAAAAATATATATATACCCATTTCAATGATTTATTTTTAACAGTGAAACCAATATAACATCTCAACATTCACAAATACACATTTCTGACATTCAAAAACAAAACAAAAACAAATCAGTGACCAATATAGCCACCTTTCTTTGCAAGGACACTCAAAAGCCTGACATCCATGGATTCTGTCAGTGTTTTGATCTGTTCACCATCAACATTGCGTGCAGAAGCAACCGCAGCCTCACAGACACTGTTCAGAGAGGTGTACTGTTTTCCATCCTTGTAAATCTCACATTTGATGATGGACCACAGGTTCTAAATGGGGTTCAGATCAGGTGAACAAGGAGGCCATGTCATTAGTTTTTCATCTTTTATACCCTTTATTGCCAGCCACGCTGTGGAGTACTTGGACGCGTGTGATGGAGCATTGTCCTGCATGAAAATCATGTTTTTCTTGAAGGATGCAGACTTCTTCCTGTACCACTGCTCGAAGAAGGTGTCTTCCAGAAACTGGCAGTAGGACTGGGAGTTGAGCTTGACTCCATCCTCAATCCGAAAAGGCCCCACAAGCTCATCTTTGATGATACCAGCCCAAACCAGTACTCCACCACCACCTTGCTGGCATCTGAGTCGGACTGGAGCTCTCTGCCCTTTACCAATCCAGCCACGGGCCCATCCATCTGGCCCATCAAGACTCACTGTCATTTCAGCAGTCCATAAAACCTTAGAAAAATCATTCTTGAGATATTTCTTGGCACAGTCTTGACGTTTCAGCTTGTGTGTCTTGTGCAGTGGTCGTCGTCTTTCAGCCTTTCTTACCTTGGCCATGTCTCTGAGTATTGCACACCTTGTGCTTTTGGGCACCACAGTGATGTTGCAGCTCTTAAATATGGCCAAACTGGTGGCAAGTGGCATCTTGGCAGCTGCACGCTTGACTTCTCAGTTCATGGGCAGTTATTTTGCGCCTTTGTTTTTCCACACGCTTCTTTTGACCCTGTTGACTATTTTGAAAGAAACGCTTGATTGTTCGATGATCACGCTTCAGAAGCTTTGCAATTTTAAGAGTGCTGCATCCCTCTGCTAGATATCTCTCTATTTTGGACTTTTCAGAGTCTGTCAAGTCCTTCTTTTGGCCCATTTTGCCAAAGGAAAAGAAATTGACTAATAATTATGCACACCTGATATAGAGTGTTGATGTCATTAGACCACACACCTTCTCATTACAGAGATGTACATTACCTAATATGCCTAATCGGTAGTAGGCTTTCGAGCCTATACAGCTTGGAGTAAGACAACATGCATAAAGAGGATGATGTGGTCCAAATACTCATTTGCCTAATAATTCTGCACTCCCGGTATGTGTTAGACACATAACAAGTGTATAGACATGATAATGATTGATTAATAAGCAAAAAAAATATTTTATTTATTTGGTAACGTTCTTAGGATATAATAAAAAAACATTTGGATTTCAAACAGTAGCAAGAAAGATGATGAGGCAGAACGCGCTCATAAAAAAGACACAACAGAGGATCCAGGGAAATCACCGCCAAATCCGCTACCTGGTCCAGCAAAATACGCTGCTAGAGCAGCAGCAATCAGAAAATATTGCTGAGATGGAAAGGCTTAATAAGCTCAATCTGAGTTATGTCTGAATTTATTTCTTTATTAAAAAATCTAACTTCACATCGAACAAATCAACATCAACACATCTAACTTCATAATAAGCAAAAACATTTTATACTATTATTTTATTTAACACAAACCTAGGACAAACTAAAGCACACGGACACAGACACGACGAACACAAAATAAACTGTTGAAAAATTAACATAACAAAAGCAACAATATATGTGTGTGTATATATATATATATATATATATATATATATATATATATATATATACACATACAGATATATACAGAGAGAGAGAGAGCGAGCAAGAAAGAGAGAGAGAATGCAGATTTGCTCTTGCAGACAGCCTAATGGTTGCAGTATAAAGGCCGCAAACCAGGGTTTAACATAAGGTTCATTGTTTTAGTTACACTTGCTGTTTAGATCCGGTCTGGTAGCTTGTAGCGGAGGCTGTTGGTGGATCCGCTGTGCCAGAGAGGTCATGAAGCTTTACTCAGCATGGAGGCAGTAGTATTAAAATATAATGTAACTAGACAATGCATTTCCTGAGGAAAATGTGAGTGGGAATGCTGATTGGCTTAATTGCTGAGCCCCTTGCCAAAGACATTCACCATAACCACTACACTATCTTTAGGACACACAGCTTCTTTCTCTATCTGCAAAGTATAGAGTATGCTGACTTCCTGGTCGCCACTCCCCCCTCAAGAGGTTTCCCCTCCCCCCCAGGTCAGTGAGGAGGAATATTGCACTGAGGTAAGGAAAGCTATTTATGGAAAGAAATAACATTACAAACGCTTTTAATTCACAGATCAAATACATGATTTAAGCCTCCAAACAAAGCTTAATAAATCCTCAACCGTACATGCGATCGATACAACGACTACGCCGTTTGAAAGACACGGCCCTTGTGAACGCATCGATATGAAATTTATGTTGATAAACTAAAAAATGTGGCCATGTCTGCGATTTAGAAAAGAGCGTCTTTGTGTGTTTTGCAGCAACATTTTTTAGATAATTTAACATGAGAGTCTATGAGAGATAATTTCAGGCTGTTGTCCTTTAGAAGCTCCAAGAACTAAAACTAAAATACGTATCGCAAAACTGATCACATTGCCTGAAACCAGACAAGCATAGCTACGTTTTGATATATAAATTGCGTATGAAAAGTAGATCTTGTGGGCGTGAGAGCAATTTGTTTCCCCTTTTTTTAAAGATATTTTTTTTTACAAAGATCTCCAATGTTGAGGTCACATGACACACTCTAAATCCCCTCCATAGGATTACATTATAACCGATATCTTTTACAATTTTTGGTGAAAACGCTATCGATCTGAAAAGTCATAGCCGGATAGCTGAATATTTTGTGACCGCTTTAAAGTTTGTTTGGTGTGTGTAAGTGAAAGTATGAAGGAGCTGAAACTTTTGGCAGGGCATGTGATTTCAAAGGGAAAAAGGATGTTCTCATTGACTTCAATGTTGAAAAGAAGGGTCTAAAAGCTTAAAATTTATAAAAGTATAAATAGTCCAAAAAAAACTTGAAGAAGTCCCATCATTAGCTGAACGAGACGAACATTTTTACAGTTGAATGGTCTCAATAGCTGAAAGTATGCCGAAGTTACGCAGAGCCAAAAAACGTAAGGAATAATAAGAATACTAAATTTACGGATATCAATACTGGGAATGCTTATTAAAGCATTCCCACTAAGTATCACACAGGCAGGATTTACAAGCAGTAGTGGTAATAGTACTAGATAGCATCAAAACACTTGGGGAAGACTTTACAGCATCAGTAGTGGCCATAGTAGTCAATAGTGTACCAACAAATTGGGACATAGGTGTCTTGATTGAGCAGTAGTAGTAGTAGACATTGACAATACAGAGTCATATCACTTGGGCAGGAGGTGCCATGATGAACAGCAGTGGTAATAGGAGTATATAGAGTGGGAAATAACTTTTCAGTCATGGGAGAAAGTCATGTGGTCAGATGAGACCATAATATAACTTTTTTTTCATAATTTCACTAACCGTGTTCGGAGGAAGAATAATGATGAGTACCATGCCAAGAACGCCATCCCTACTGTGAAGCATGGGGGTGGTAGCATCATGCTTTGGGGGTGTTTTTCTGCACATGGGACAGGGTGACTGCACTGTATTAAGGAGAGGATGACCGGGGCCATGTATTGCGAGATTTTGGGCAACAACCTCCTTCCCTGAGTTAGAGCTTTGAAGATGGGTCGAGGCTGGTTCTTCCAACATGACAATGACCCAAAGCACACAGCCAGGATAACCAAGGGGTGGCTCTGTAAGGAGCATATAAAGGTTCTGGCGTGGCCTAGCCAGTCTCCAGACCTAAACCCAATAGAGAATCTTTGGAGGGAGCTCAAACTCCGTGTTTCTCAGCGAGAGCCCAGAAACCTGACTGATGTAGAGAAGATCTGTGTGGAGGAGTGGGCCAAAATCCCTCCTCCAGTGTGTGCAAAGCTGGTGTAAAACTACAAGACAGGTTTGACCGCTGTAATTGCAAAGAACGCCTACTGTACCAAATATTAACATTGATTTTCTCAGGTGTTAAAAGTTATATTCAGCACTGTAAATACATCAGGTCCGGGGCTCCATCAGGGAATGCATGACAAGGGACCCTTCAGCGCCCTGAACCGACGACGGGTGCCAGAAAGTCACCGCCGATCCAGGACTCATTCATCTTTATGAATGTGAGTCTGTCCACGGAGTCTGTGGACAGACGGGTCCTCTTGTCCGTGACCACCCCACCTGCCGCGCTGAATGTCAGCTCAGATAGTACGCTGGAGGGGGGGCAAGACAATAACTCCAGCGCATACTGAGCGAGCTTGCGGCAGGTGTCCAATCTGGCAACCCAGTACTCCATGGGGTCGTCGGTGCTCATACTGTCAGAAGCACCGACGGATGCCATGTAGTCTGCCACCATGTGGGCCAGCCGCTGCTGGTGCTGGTACTGGGTCGCTCGGTTTGGAAGAACATCCTCATCTCATCCATTAGGTCCCCTGCTCGGCTGTTGCTGGGTGCAGCCACCTGCTGGGTGAGATGAGGGGGGACAACTGGAGGCCGGGGAGTTGCCTGCTCCAACCGGCTGACAATGCCTGCCTGCAGTTCCTCCATCCGGTGCTGCCTCCGGCTGGCTGGGATGAACTGCTCCAGTTTCCCCTTGCACCTGGGATCCAAAAGGGTGGCCATCCAGAAATCATCCCTCGCCTTGATGGTCTTAACCCGGGGGTCCCTCCTGAGGCATCTCAGCATGTGGGCAGCCATGGGGAAGGGCACAGCCCACTGTGACTCCTCACTGCTGCCCAGGTCAATGAGGTCCGACTCTTCATCCCTGAGGCACTCCTGGTCACGCTCAGAGATGCCCAACCCCCGGACTATCGGTGCCCCCAACACCTGCTCTCCCTCCTGACCAGGCCCTGACTCCGGGACGACACCAGCAACCACCTCCTCATCATCATCATCATCATCATCCTCCTCCTCGTCGTCCTGGCCCTGGTCTCGGTGGAGCATTGCTGACTCATCCTGCTCCACCAAGGCACTCTCCCCAGCTTCGAGCAGGCGATCTAGTGTCCTCTCCAGCATGAACACTATTGGCAGCACGTTATTGAGGCCGACATGCTCACTGCTGACCATCTTGGTCGCCTGCTCGAAGGAGGACAACACTTGGCAGACCTGCTGTATCTGCCCCCACTCCGCACAGGCGATGAAAGGGAGTTGTAGTGAAGCCCTCTCAGTGCCTAGGTCCATCAGGTACTCCTTCACCGCCCTTCGATGCTCCCACAACCTCTTCAGCATGTGGAGGGTGGAGTTCCACCGCGTCACACTGTCCACAATCAGCCTGTTGATCCGCTGCAACTCGAACAGGGACGCGGTAGCGGTTGGGGAGCGCCTGAAGTGGCTGGCAATCCTACGCGCCTTTGGCACAATGTCACTCAACCCGGGATAAGTGCGCAGGAACTTCTGCACCACCAGGTTGAGGACATGTGCCAGACAGGGCACGTGGGTCAGACTGCCAGCACTGAGGGCGGCGAGTAGGTTGCTGCCGTTATCGCAGACAACCATACCTGCCTGGAGCCTTCGGGGTGTCAGCCACTTCTGGACCTGAGCCTGAAGTGCTTTCAGCACTTCTTGTCCAGTGTGTCTCCGGTCCCCTAAACTAACAAGCTGGAGCACGGCCTGACAGCGCACGTGCCCCACACTTGAGTAGCTACGGGGGCGCTTGCTGGGAGGCTCAGCAGCTGCGGAGACAGTGGCTTGAGGGAGACCAGCAGTTCTCCCCTGGACACCCCGGGGCGGCACCACAAGATCGGTTGCCGCCGATCCCTCACCGACGCCTCGGAGGGAAACCCAATGGGCCGTGAAGCTGATGTAGCGCCCCTGCCTGCTGGTCCAGCCATCCATTGTCAGATGAACCCTGTCGCTGACAGCGTGATCCAGCGACAGGGTTACATTCTGCACAATGTGCTGGTGTAGGGCAGGGACACCAGTCCTGGCAAAGAAATGGCGGCTGGGGACACGCCATTGGGGTTGGGCCTGCTCCAACATCTGCCTGAAGGGGTTGCTGTCAACTATGTTGAAGGGCAGCAGATGTTGGGCAATAACCCTTGCCAGGAGCCCATTGAGGGAACGCACACGTCGGTCTCCAGGGGGGAAGGGAGTGGTGCGGTCAAAGGCGTCTGAAATCGATGCCTGGCGCCGGACGGCAGTGCGGGACACAGACGCGGAGGGTGCTGTGGAAGTAGAGGTCTGGCTGCCGGTACCAGTACCTCTACTAGAGGGAGCGGGGGGGCATGACCTGCTGGAAAGAGATGAAGCTGTGGCAGGGGCTGCTGTACCCTGCTCACTTGTGGTGGTGGCGCTGCTACCACCACCACGCTTCATCTCGTCAAACACCCCCCAGTGGTTTATCCTCAGGTGCTGGTTCAGGGCTGTGGTACCCACCCGAGCCAAACACTTCCCTCTCTTCACAGATCCGGCAGACGGCCACGGTAGGGTTGTCTGCCACCAGGGTGAAGTAGTTCCAGACAGGTGACTTCAGCGCCGCCCTCCTGTCAGATGGGGTGACGCTGACTTGCACCTGCTGGGACTCGGTGCGCACAGGTGGAGCTGCCTGCTGCTGCTGCTCCTGACACCTCCTGCTGCCATCACCAGTGGAGACCCTGACGATGGTCTCCCTGGTGGTGACCTGGCGCACCGTTTCCCCAGGGTGCCTACCTTCCCCGTCGTCAGATGGCAACCATGATGGGTCACCCTCTTCGCCCCCAGAGATGTCAGACCAAGGGCTGAGATGTGTTGGTCTGAGGGAACCAACTGACATGGAGCCTCTAGCCTGGCTCCGCTGTCCCCTCACCCACGCCTGGGTCTGACTAGGTGCTGCTGTTTCCTGCACCAAAACAGCAGCACCAGTTTGAAGGGTTGTCTCTGGGATACTGCCAGCAGGTATCCCATCCTCCTCATCCATCCCTTCAAAAAGGTCCTGACCATCAGGACAGAGCTGGAGGTCTGCCTGATGCATGGCCTCCCCCAAGAGATCCCTCTCACTGTCGCTGTCGAACAGTAAGATGCTGGACTCTTGGGGGCTGGGGGGGGGTACTACAGGCACCGGTGTAATGGTGGTACTACTGGGAGTCGGGACCGACGACTCAGTGGCACTGCTGTGCCCCATGTAGTCCACCGCTACTTCAGCCTGAGATGGCAATATCGGGCGGCTGCCCGATGGAAAGAACTCGCGGATCAGGCGGACTCCCCTTGCACCCGATCCTCTACCACTAGTAGGGGCACGAGAGGTACCCCGTGCTGGCAGCGACCCAGCACTGGGAGTAACTCCCCTACCCCTGCTGCCACGGCCACGGATGCCGCTCATGATTGCTGATGTGTGTGGGGGGGGGTAAACTTTATTGGGGGGGGAAATGTGAGGAAAATGTTTTTTTATGTGTTTTTTTACAAGACAGGCACGCAGACAAAGACGTACACAGACAGCTACTAAACTATAATAAAACTAGTACACCAAAGACAAGGACTACAAAATTTAAAAAAAAAAATGCACTAAACAAACACTAACTAATAAGTTTTTTTTTTTTTTAACACAAAACACAGACACTAAACACACACTAAGCTAAGCTAGCTGAAATAAATGTACACTAACAGTATGTACACTTACTACACAGAAATCTAACTAACCTGAACAACACAAAACTTAGCTTTAAGAAAAGCTAAGCAAAATGTGCACTGAAATCACTAGCAAATATCACTGAAAAGCGAAGCTGCAAGATCAAACAGTAACACAAGATGAACAACACAGCACAAAACTTAGCTTTGAAAAAAGCTCTTGGGTCTATTGCTTTGAAAAAAGCAGTTGATAAACTGGAAAATATGCACTGGAATCACTAAGTAGCAATGCAGCACAATGCTGATGATGCTAGATCAATCAATCAGGAACACAGACACAGGAACACAGACACAGTCTCCACACTCTCTAGCCACCTTCTGAATCTGCAATGAAATGGTGCTGGGAGTGACCTTATATAATGTCCGTGCAGGCAGGTTCCTATTGGTTGCAAACCTATGACAACTGTGGTAGGAGAACTCTGATTGGCTCTGATGCAAAAGAAGGGCGGAGAAAATAATCGCGCAATATTCCTATTGCCGAATATTCGGCAATATAAAATGATCGCTTCAGCTACTCGGCCCAAGGTCTCTAATCATACCAGCAATGCTTTTAGACGTCTATGGAGATCACTAGGATGTAATCTGTTTTAAAAATGAAACTGTAAAAATCGCTCTGATGCGGAAGATAGGGGCGAAGAAAATAATTGCGCGATATTGCGATTGCCGAATAATCGCATTGCGATTTTTCGGCAAAATTCAATGAACGCTTCAGCTACTCGGCCCAGGGTCTCTAATCATACCAGCAATGCTTTTAGACGTCGATGGAGATATCTAGGATGTGATCTGTTCTTAAAATAAAATTGGAAAAAATCGAATATTCGAAATTGCGAATATTCACCGCGAAATTCGAAATATAGCGCGATTACTCGAATATGCTATATTCGAGTCGAATATTCGCAATGCAAATATTCGTGAGCAACACTAGTTCTTTTGTACAATGTTTTCTTGTGAACTTTATTTGCTGTATTCTTGTATTTTGTTGTTGTTATATATTTTTTGTTATTTTGCTATGTACCATTGGGGTTTTGTGGGAGGGCTTTTTTGGGAGGGTTTTGTGGGAGGGTTTCTGGGTGGGATGTGGGTGTTTTTATGTAAATATTGTAAACTTTTTTGTATTCTTTGTATTTTTCTGTACTTTATTGTAAACCGTTTTGTTATTTCTTGTATTTTATTTTTGTACAAATGTTATAAGATCTTAATTTTGTACATATTTTGTCAATGTTACTTTGTATTTTACTTGTGAAATTTTAAATAAAAGAATAAAAAAAAAAATCTGTTCTTATCAGTTTAATATCTAATACGTCCCCTATCTGGATTTTTAGAACAGGGAGATGGAAGAAGAGCTTGCTCTGTCCACTCCACGCATCGACCTGGTATTGCAGTACCTCCAGGACCGGTGCACCCCTCTCTTACGCAGTGTCAAAAAATAGATTTAACTGGAACATCATCCAACTTGTTTGTCTTGTGTGTTCTTGAGTTGCTTGCTGACAATGTTTCTTGCTTAAACTCGGTTGGTTCCGTGCTATAATAAACTGGCATTTAACCCTTGTGTCTTTGTCTTCATTGCTTCTTGTCACTTTCTTGCCAAATGCCACTACTTTATCAAGTTACCTATACAGCAACACCTAGATTTAGTCATGGCATCCAATTTTCGACAAGTCAGCTAGTGTTCTACTCCTCGCTCTCTCTCTCTTTCCTAAGGCCCAAAATGAAGCCTTGGATAAGCAGTGACTACTCTGCTGACAAACAAGGGGGCTGAATTTGCTCCATTGCTGTGTGCCTTGCTGCATGCAGCAGCTAGCTAGAAAAGTCAGCTGTGGCAAGGGTTTTTTATTTTTATCCGGAGGATCCCTTAGTCTTTGACTCCCTCTAGTGGCCCTCGATTTTCTTCCACGTTATGTTAACTAAGTCCACGTTATGCTAACTAGGAGGCCGGCCCATGCAAATGATTTTCCTTGTTGAACGTGCACGAGGAGCAACGAGAAGCACCTGAATGTGTGCAATTCTTATTTTGGGATGACTGAAGGTCATGACTGAGCTCCAGCAGTGTTGGGCAGGTGTCAGAAAAGGGTGGATTGTCCAGTAGACAGGGGGTCAGGCCTGTAGACCAGCGACACCCGTCTGGCTGAGGATTCACACCTCCGGACAGCCTAGACTGGGGGGAAGGGCGCTTGCCGGGGACAGGCAAACGGGCAACTCTCAGCGAGCCTTCCGGTGGGGCCAGAAAGCCGCTCGCTCGGAACAGAGAATAATTGGGTTATCGCTTCTCGGCCTTTTGGCTACGATCAAGTGTAGTTCTGCTGCATTTGTGAGTAGTCAGAAGGTGCCCGGGGTACCCGACGGTCGGCCTTGGGGGGATCGTTCCTCTTCGGAGGGGCCCCCCCTTGCTGCTATTGGCCTTAGGCTTAGTCCCCGGGCAACGGGAAGCGATCGCCTTCCCAAAGGCGTAGGTGGTCGGTTGGCGGAGCCAGGGGGTTCCCCTTGTGGGGCCCCTTAGGTGGGCGAGCGGATCCTTGGACCTTCTTTCAGGATGGCGAGCTGTGGGCTGAAGGACTCGTTGCGGTTCCTGGTGATGCCAGGCTTTAAGGAGCAGGTGTCGTTGAAGACGATTGTCGTGTACGTGCTGATGGAGACCTTTAACACTGCGGTGAGAGACATTATGTGTCTGCAGGATTTTCCCAATCAGGGAATTTACGATGTGACCTTTTCTTCCACAGCGGTTTGTTGGAACATCTACGAGGAAGCGGAAAAAAGAAAAGGAGAAGGAGCTTTGAAACTACTACAGGTAATCCCTTTATTCATGGAGGAAGAGAAAGTAATTATTGTACACATGTACAACCCGTTTGCAGACCCTGTACTTGTAAAAGCCTTTCTGGAGAGTTATTGTGAAGTGTTAAGAGGGGGAGAACCGGTACTGAACAGGTACAAGATTTGGAATGGAAAATATAGATTTTCTGGCAGGTTTAAGCTGGACCCAACTTGTATTGGGGGCGTGAGGCGGCCACCGCCCGTCTTTACAGTCGGAGGAGAGAGTGTTTTTTTATTTTACCAAGGCCAGCCTAAATATTGTAGGAAGTGCTTGAGTTATGGCCATACAAGTGAGGAATGTGACTCGTCCGAGAGATGCGGGTTGTGTCAGCAGGTGGGACACAAGGCCAAGGATTGTAAAGCAGGGAAGGTATGTGACATTTGTAGGCGTACAGGACATCTGGCCAGACAGTGCCCGGAGTACGAGAAAGAAATACCAGAGTACGAGACTGGGAGGAGAGGCGAGAGAGCAGAGGGGCAGACAAGAAGGGGGGGCTGAGCAGAAAGCTCCCAAAGGGGGGCGTGCCAGCGAAACCCCAAGGTCGGCACCCAATGACGCTCCACCCAGTGACGCGGCTGGGGCGAGTGGCGGAGTGGGTGGGCCAGGTGCGGACACAGCGGCGGATGATGCCGGCCACGGCTCTGCAACCCCCCAGATGGCAGAGGGTGATTTAGGGGACCATGCAAGTGGTCCTGAGGTAGATGCCAATTTCCCCCGGGAAGAAGAGATGGATGTCAACGAATCGGAGGGACGGCCCCAGGACTGTCCGGAAGGGGTGGAAATCATTATTGAAAGAGCTGAGCAGGTTGCCAGCCCGGCATTTAGTCCGCTGATTGGGGACATCTCTTCCAGTGAAGAGGAGGGGCAGGAAGAGATGGAGGACAAGGACGATGGTGAAGAAGAGTGCAGTGATGAAAGTCTGGAGTGCGGGCAGCGTGTGACTTACACCCCCAACTCAGGGACTCAGGTGGCTGGTAAACGGACTCGTTTAGAGAAGGTGGAGAGCGGGGAGGAGGGCTCTCTACAGATTGATCTTCCTGGAGCCTCTGAAGAGGAGGTTGCCAGTTCTCCAGGACTGAGAAGGAGCCGGAGAGTGAGGCAAGAGAAGGCTGGTCAGAAAGACTAAAGTTATTTTTTATGATGGCAAATTTTTTCTTGTTTTTGTTCATGGCTCTTATAGTTGCCTCGTTGAATGTGAGGAGCCTTAAAGCCGGTGCTAGAAGGGCTTTGATTCTGGAGTTCTTAGGAACAGTCAATGCAGATATTATTTGTGTGCAGGAGTGTGGTGTGGAGGACCTGCATGGCATCACTGAGTGGGGGAAGGGGGTGGCGGTATGGGCACCCTGTTGTGAAACCAGAGCAGAAGGTGTGGGGGTGCTCCTGAAAAATGCGGATGTCAAAGTGATATCATATGAGGAAGTTGTGCCTATAAGGTGCTTGGTAGTCACGGTACAATATGGGAGTGAGAAGATGCGCCTGATTAATGGTTACGCACCAGCTGACAAACGAGGTCGGAAGGTTTTCTTAGACACCGTTAAACTTCACTTACCTGGGAGAGTGCCAACAATTGTTGTAGGTGATTACAATTGTGTGAGGAAGGGGTGTGATAGACACGGTGTTAGTGAGGGAGGAGGGGTGGATGTGACCTCCCGGCTGCTGAATGAAATGATTGAGGATTTCAGACTTAAAGATGTTGCGGTGGTGGTGGAGGGGGAACACGCGGCCCATACCTACATTTCAGATAAGGGGACGGTATCATCACGTATCGATTTTTTGTTTGTATCAGAGTTTATAAAGATAGATGCGTATGAGGCGATTCCGGTTTTGTTTTCTGATCATAAAATGTTATGCTGTAAGTTGGTGGTGGGAGAAGGTGTGAAGTTTGGTAATGGCTGGTGGAAACTAAATGTGGCAGTGCTGGAGGATGAGGAGGTGTGTATGAAATGTGGTACTTACCTGGAAGAGTTGGCAGAGCAAAAAGAGAGTTTTGTGAATGTCCTAGTATGGTGGGATTGGACCAAAGCACGCCTGGCAGAGTTCCTGCAGAGAATGTGCAGGAGGAAAACTGTGGAGAAGAGAGAGAGAGAGTGTGCTTTGGTTAAAAAAATGCACTTCCTATACAAATGTAAAAAATTGGGTATCGATGTGGGAGAGGAATTAAAGGAGGTGAGAGAACTGAGAGACCAACTCTTGAAAGAAAAAGGGAAGGCCATTATTTTTAATGCCAAAGTTAAAGACTTGGAGGAGGGGGAATAGTGCACGAGATACTTTTTTAAGAAGGCCTTTTCGAGTAAGAAGGTTATGTCCACAGTACTGTCAGGGGAGGAAGAGGTGAAGGGTGATAAATTGATGGAGGAGGTTTTTTCCTTTTATAAAAACCTGTATAAAGTGCAAGAGGGTGTGCAGGAGGAGGAGCAGGAGGAATATTGCAGTGTGCTGGGCAAGTGCTTGGAGGAGGAAGAAGCGGAAGGGTTACTGGACGAAGTGACCGAAGTAGAAGTTAAGAACGTGCTGGAGAGTATGCAACACAACAAGACGCCGGGGAAAGATGGACTTCCTGCTGAACTATATGTCAAACTTTGGCCTGTGCTGAAAAGGCATCTGACGGAAATCGTCAGATACTGTGTTGCGAAGGGGGAAGTGTCCTCCACCATGAAGGAGGGGGCAATTACCCTTATTTTTAAGAAAGGGGACCGTCGGGAAATAAAAAATTGGCGCCCAAGTACGCTCTTGAATGTGGACTACAAATTAGTGGCAAAAGTTCTGGCCTGTAGGCTGAGTTTGGTGGTACATAAATTGGTGGGGGAAGGACAGGTCTGTGCCGTCCCTGGGCAGAGGATCTCGGATATTTTAATTTTGCTGCGGGACCTTGTCGTGTATGCTCAGTTAAATAATGTGCCGATGGCTCTGATGGGGATAGACCTCGAGAAGGCATACGATAGGGTGGCGCATTCCTTTTTATTTAAAGTTTTGGAGGAGATGGGGATCCCAACCCCCTTTTTGAAGACTCTGAGAGGGTTATATACTGGGATCGTGAGCCAAGTACTTGTTAACGGCAATTTGTCCGATTTTTTTCCTGTTATGGCCGGAGTTAGGCAGGGTTGCTCCCTGTCGCCCATCATGTTCATATGCGCCATTGAACCTCTCTTGCGCCACGCGCAGAGAGACAAGGGCTTAAAAGGGATTTTTATCCCTGGCAGTAGTGGTGAGTACGCGAAAGCGGTCTGTTATATGGACGATGTGTCGTTCGTCTGTTCTTCCGAAGCTGACGCCCGGAGAGCTGAGCTGCACTTAAGACTCTTCAGCAGTGTATCTGGATTGAATGTAAACTGGCAGAAGAGCCAGATTTGCACGTTGAGTGGTTCGAGGACGTTGAAGGATGTGAAAGTGGTGGAGTCGGTGGTGATCCTGGGGACGCAGTTCGGGCGGAATTCTTTGGATCAAGCGAATGCAGAGATGGCTTTGGAGAAAGTTTGAAGGAAGGTGGACTTTTGGAAACTAAGGAAGCTGACGTTTACAGGGAAAGTGCTTGTGATCAAGTCCGTGGTACTGCCATTATTACTATATTTCAGCCTGGTCTTTCCCCCGAATGCGAGGTGGATGCAAAAAATCTCGAGACTGCTTTTTGTATTTTTTTGGGGCAGCAAGATGGAGAGGGTGGGACGCAAGACAGTGATGAAGAGCCTCGAGGGAGGGGGCATTGGTTTTCCTGATGTTCCTTCCTTTTTGAGTGCACACTTTTGGCTGGTGCACTACAAAGCCTTTATTGCGGGAGGTAAGACCTCCTTCTTGATGAGGTATCTAGCTGGGTGGGCTCTGATAAAATGGGGCTGGTGCGGGAAAGACCTGTCAAGACCTACGGCCTTGGTAACCCCGTCATTTTATTTAAAATTGATGTCCTTTTTTGAAACAAACCAATTGAAAGATTTGGGAGAAGGCGCCGTGGACAAGAAAAGCTTGTTCAAATGGATAAAGAGACAAGAGGTGGGAACAAACATCTGTGGCCTCGGGTCCAGACTGATGGAGGCATGTTGGAAGAGGTTCCTTGTCGAAGGTACCTCTAACAAACAGAAAGAAATTTCCTGGTTAGCCTTTCACGGAGCCTTATTGACAAAGTCCTTTTTAAAAGCTAGAGACTTGGCTAGGGATGAGATATGCCTCAGAGTAGGTTGTAATGCTTTTGAGACGGCTGAACACGTCCTGTATTATTGCCCATTTGCACAGAAAGTGAGAGATATGTTGGCTTCCTTTATGGAAGAAGTTTTGGGGGTGAGGAGCTTGCAGAAGGTGGTCTGGTTTTTTGGTTTGGTGGAGGGGCGGAGGGCAACGCAGAGGAAAATTTGGATCTTTTCGGCCATTTTTAAAGAAGTGTTGTGGGATGTGAGGTGTTGGGAAGTAAGGAGAAAGTTTGTGGCGTCTGATGTGGATTGTGTGAATATGATTCTGGCAAAATTGTATGTGGTGTTGTTGGTGGATAGGAGATGGATGGGGGTGGATGAAGCGAATGAGTATTGGGGGTGGAGTAGGTGGAGGAGGGGTGGAGGGTGGGGGTAGGGGATTGTATATTGCATTTTAAGTTGTATATTGTGACCTTTTAAATTGCTTTTGAGAAAAGTAAAGAACTGTTGCCTAGATGATGATTTAAGCTAAGTACCTGGAAAGAACTTGGGCGGAGGGTTCTTGATGAGTCAGTTTTTGCTTAAAGTATGGACTTGCTTTTGATCTGATGGGAAAAAAAAAAAATCTGTTCTTATCAGTTTAATATCTGATACGTCCCCTATCTGGGGACCATACTGTATATTAAATGGATTTTTAGAACAGGGAGATGGAAGAAGAGCTTGCTCTGTCCACTCCACGCATCGACCTAGTATTGCAGTACCTCCAGGACCGGTGCACCCCTCTCTTACGCAGTGTCAAAAAATAGATTTAACTGGAACATCATCCAACTTGTTTGTCTTGTGTCTTCTTGTTGCTTGCTGATAATGTTTCTTGCTTAAACTTGGTTCCGTGCTATAATAAACTGGCATTTAACCCTTGTGTGTTTGTCTTCATTGCTTCTTGTCACTTTCTTGCCAAATGCCACTACTTTATGAAGTGACCTATACAGCAACACCTAGAATTTAGTCAGGGCATCCAATTTTCGACAAGTCAGCTAGTGTCCTACTCCTCGCTCTCTCTTTCCTAAGGCCCAAAATGAAGGCTTCGATAAGCAGTGACTACTCTGCTGACAAACAAGGGGGCTGAATTTGCTCCATTGCTGTGTGCCTTGCTGCATGCAGCAGCTAGCTAGAAAAGTCAGCTGTGGCAAGGGTTTTTTATGTTTATCCGGAGGATCCCTTAGTCTTTGACTCCCTCTAGTGGCCCTCGATTTTCTTCCACGTTATGTTAACAAAGTCCACGTTATGCTAACTAGGAGGCCGGCCCATGCAAATGATTTTCCTTGTTGAACGTGCACGAGGAGCAACGAGAAGCACCTGAATGTGTGCAATTCTCATTTTGGGATGACTGAAGGTCATGACTGGGCTCCAGCAGCAGTGTTGGTCAGGTGTCAGAAAAGGGTGGATTGTCCAGTAGACAGGGGGTCAGGCCTGTAGACCAGCGACACCCGTCTGGCTGAGGATTCACACCTCCGGACAGCCTAGACTGGGGGGAAGGGCGCTTGCCGGGTACAGGCAAACAGGCAACTCTCAGCGAGCCCTCCGGTGGGGCCAGAAAGCCGCTCGCTCGGAACAGAGAATAATTGGGTTATCGCTTCTCGGCCTTTTGGCTTCGATCTTGTCGTTGTCAGAGGGTTATACTTGATACACCAGCCACTCTCGGCCTGTTAATTGGTTCCCTACGGGGTCCAGTTGTTGCTGCTATTGGGTTTGGCGCAGTGGATTGTCGTAGAGCTGCGATCAACTTGAAGAGGTGCTGATCCTGGTCGGTGAACGGAAGAAGAACATCCTAGCCTTTTTGGTGAAGAATCCTGTTCCTGTAGCTGTCTGCGTTTGGTCCATCTTTTTGAGGATTTCTTGGAGGAATTTCCAGCTAAGAAAATGGCGTCCAGAGGGGAATCTTTTGACTACATTGAAAACACCATCAGATTCGCGATCCAACCGGAGGCCCAAGGTATGTTGGATCTACGAATTTTTGCGAAGACTATCTTGCAAAATATGTTGGGCATTGACCTGAAAAAGCTCTTATGCTTGCAATCTTTTCCAAAAAAGAAAAGTTATGATGTAACTTTCCAGTCACGAGGAGACTGTGAAACAGTTTACGCAAAATATATAGAGCTACAGGGTACTGATATTTTCAGGGGGATCCTGGTTCATCCACTCTTCTCCAAACAAGAGAAGCTTGTGATAGTACATATGTACAATCCACATGTCACTGAAAAACAAGTGATAGGTATACTCGTCCCATACTGTGAAAATGTCAAGTATGAAGGGAAGATTTTGAATGAAGTAGGGGTCTGGAATGGGAAAAGAAAATTCAAGGTCACCTTTAGACCATGCTCCCAATCCTATGGAGGTTTCATGCGACCCCCTCCTTTAATTACTGGCAGTAACAGTGGATACTTATATTACAATGGGATGCCTCCCTATTGTAAAGGATGTAAATCCTTTGGACATATGGACTCTTGTCCAAGATTGGCAGTGTGTGAATTGTGCCAAAAAAGAGGGCACACGAAAGAACATTGTCCAGTGAACAAAGATCTGTTTGACTTACTGGTCGAAACGTTCGAAAAAATGGAAGAATCAAACCAGCCTCAGGAAGATCAAAATGGTGAGACTGCGGAACAACAAAAGACAGAGGTCCCTGAGACCCCTGCAGAAAACTTAGAAACAAAAACATCAGTGGAGATACCAGAACAAATGGACTCCTCTGAGTCAAAAAAGAGAAGCAGACCGGAAGAAGATTCCGGTAAGCCGGATAAAGAAAAAATGAAACTTTGTGAAGAGGAAGAAGAAGAGGAAGAAGAAGAAGATGAACCAGGGGGTGCTCCCAAGAAGAAGATGGGCTGTGTGTCAGGAAGTGGAGAAGGTCCGCCGGGTCAGATGGAAGGAATGTCCAGCGACTCTTCAGTTCCATGTCACCAAACATCACCCCTTGTGGTAGATCTCTCTGATAGAGAAGAAGCATATTTGAATGATTTGGGAATAAACTCCCCAAACATTGAAATTTTGAGGAATAACCAAGAAACATGGTGAAATAATAACAACACCTCATGAATACAAAATTAAAAGTATTATCTCTAAATGTCAGAGGTTTACAAACAAAAATGAAACGGATGGTATTATATGATTTTTTGAGTACTATGGACTTTGTTGTTTTTTGCAAGAATGCGGCATCAGCCATCGAAGTTCATATAACAACTACAAAAAAGAGTGGATTTATGGACCTTCTGTGTGGTCTGGATCCAATACTACCCGAAATGATGGCGTTGCAATACTCACCAAAAATGTAAATATTGAAATTAAAAGAGTAACAGAAATTATTCCTGGCAGAATCTTACAAGTTGAATGGGATCGTTTTGGCGAAAGAATAAGATTCATCAATGTGTATGCTTCACCTGAGGAAAAAGACAGACATTTTTTTTTTGAGGTCTTAAAATATTTTTCAGTTGGACAAAGCCCATTAATAATCGGTGGTGATTTTAATTGTGTTTGGCCGGGTGAGACTCGTGAAAGACCAGGGAAAAATGATAAAACTGATTACTCTGCAAAGATTTTGAAAAAAAATGTTGAAGATGTATGTTTGAAGGACTCTTTTATTTGTAAAGGGAAGGAAAATAATAGATACACATGGTCCAATGTCCTAAACAAGTCAAGGATTGACTATCTTTTTGTTTCAAGAGGGATTGAGATAATTTCTTTTTCAAACAATCCCGGTTGTTTTTTCTGACCACACAAAGCGAATATAAGTTGGACGGACAAAGCCACAGCAAATCTAACATGTGGAAATTGAATGTCTCTCTGCTAGAAAAAGAAGAGATAAAAAAAAGAATATGTACACAATTATTCCAAATGGAGCCAAAACAAAAGAGGCATGGATATTTTGACGTGGTGGGAGAAATTGAAAAGTAAAACAAGGAAATTCTTTTTACAAAAAAGCAAAGAAATTGTGGAGCAAAGAAGAGATTTCTTTAAAAAACTAAACGGTAGCTTGAATACTTTAGTCTTATTAAAAAAACATGGTTTCGACTTTGAAAAAGAAATCGATGAGATTAAAAGTCAAATTAAAACACAAATTGAAGAAAGAGGAAAACAAATCATTTTTCAGTCAAAAATGGAAGAACTGGAACATAATGAAAAATGTACAAGTTATTTTTTCAAAAAGATTGCTTCGAAAAAAGGATACATAAATAAATTGGAAGGTGAAACAGAACTGGTGGAAATGTTGGGAAGAGCTGATCTCTTCTATCAAGACCTGTTTTCCCCTTGCAAAACAGATATCGCTTTTGAAAACCATTTTCTGGGGAAAGTGGATAAAAAACTAGGAAATGAAGACCAAGCCTGGTTGGACAGAGATTTGAACGGTGAAGAGATTTTGGAAGCAATTAAAAGCTTCAAAAAAAATAAAACACCAGGAAATTATGGATTACCCATTGAGTTTTATATTGTTTTTTGGGATACTATTAAAAAAGATTTTTTAGAAGTTTTGTCGGAATGCACAAATAATTTCCGAATGCCTGATTCGTGGAAATCTGGTGTGGTCACACTCCTATACAAAAAAGGTGACAAAGAAAGCCTCAAAAACTGGAGGCCTATAACCCTTCTTAATGCAGACTATACAATTTTTGCCAAAATTCTAGTCAACCGTTTCAAAAAAGTGTTGGGGAAAATCATAGGAGAAACACAAACATGTGCAGTACCTGAGAGGAAAAGCTTGTCCAATTTAATTTCAATCAGAGATTTGATTTGGTATACAAAAAAAAGAGGAGGAAAACTGGCAATGATCTCAATAGACTTCGAGAAGGCTTATGACAAAGTGGTCTATTCTTTTTTGTTCAAGGTATTGCGAAAGATGGGTTTCCCTGAGAAGGTTGTAAACCAAGTTCAAATGCTATATACAGGATGTATAAGCAGAATCTTAGTAAATGGATCCTTGTCATCAGGAGTACATTTGAAGTGTGGTGTAAAACAAGGATGTCCTTTGTCACCAATTTTGTTTGTATGTGCTTTGGAACCTCTACTTTGCTCAATAAATAAAATGAAAATCATAAAAGGAGCAGAAATTCCTGGAACTTTGAATGCCATAAAAACAATGGCATATAGGGACGATGTGACAATCTGTTGCCAGGATGCTGTATCTGTCAAATATGCAATCCAAGAAGTGGAACAGTTTAAAAATGCCTCTGGTTTTTCGATTAATTGTGAAAAATCCGAAGTCTTGTGGATTGGAAAATGGATGGGTGCGGAGAGGATTAAAATTAAAACAGCAGAAGAAATAAAAATCTTGGGCATAATTTTTGATAATACCAATAATGGACAAAAAACTTGGCAAGCTCTACTCGAGAGTGTTAAGAAAAAATAAACTTTTTGGGAAACGAGAGACTTAACCATGGAAGGCAGAATGCTAATTGTAAAGCAAGTTTTGCTCCCTATGATTTTGTATGTGGCAATGGTATTCCCAGATGAAGAAAAAATCTTAAAAAAAATAATTAAATTGTGTTTTTCCTTTTTCTGGAGATCAACAATGGAGAGAGCTAAGAGAGTTACTCTGTGTCAAGATAAAAGACAAAGGTGGAAGAAATATGATTGATATAAAGCGATTCATCAAAACCAAATATCTGGCGTACTGTATAAATGTCATTCTTCATGGAAGGGATTTTACATATAACATGATGAATTATTGCGTTGGCTTTATGTTCAAGAGATATGAGCTTGTAAGACTTTCATTACGGAACCCATATTGTTTTGATCCACCAAAGTTTTATTTAATTTTAGAAAAGACGATTAAAGAATACCACTTACAAAAACTACCAGAAGAAACTTTGATGAGTCATAAAAAAATAATTAAGGAAATCAAAAAGAAGGACAATATAATAAGAATCGAGAACTTCTCGGAACAGAAAAGCAGACAAATCTGGAAGAACATCACAATAAGAGGTTTGACTAATACCCAATGCGATCTTGCATGGCAGATTGTGGCTCAGTGCCTGACTACAAGGGACTTTCAACATCAACGTGGCCTGATTGCCTCTGCTGCTTGTCCAAGAGCAGAGTGCAAAAGAACGGAAACAACTAAACACATTTTTTGGGGGTGCAGTTTTGCCCAAGAAGTGTGGAAGAAAACCAGTATAATCCTAAAATGGATTGGGAGATTCGATACCTTTGATGAAAATACAGTCTTGTATGGAGTATTGATTGGTTCGAATGAAAACTTTGACAAAATATGGCTAATTATTAATTGCCTTAAAGAAGCATTATGGAAGATGAGGAATATTTTGGTAATTAACAGAGAAAAATTGGAAGTTAAAAACTGCATTGAGTATGCAGTCAGTTTGATATACACCTACTATTTAAAAGACCTAAAAAAGTTGGGAAAAGAAGATGCTGGGAAAAAATGGAGCTTCAAATTATTACAGAAAGCGTTAATAGAATGTATATATAAAAAAAAAAAAAAAATTAATATATATATATATATATATATAGAAATGATGATATATACAGTTTATATAAATATATAATTTGGCCTATATTTACCATAAATGATGTTTAAGGATCAGTAATCGAACTGGTTACTTGGATGACAATGATAAAGGAATCTGGTTATTTCCGAATACTGATATGGTAAAAAAAAAAAAAAAAAAAAAAATCTGTTATCAGTTGCCAATAGGTGGTGCTAAGCCGACTGTCCCCGGTACCCTGTGGCAGGGGGAAAGGGATGGCAGTCGGCGGACGCTAAGCCTGTTGGCGTGGAGGTGGAAGCCTTCTGATCGGGACAGAGAGGCATGAGGTCGAAGCCAAGAGGCCGGGTCCCTGGCCGTTGGCCTGGATTTGGTGGTATCTGCCCCAGTCAGTTGTTCTGGAGGGAACCCTTGCTTCTCCTTTAACCGGGAAGGAGCGGGTAGTACTTCCAGAATGTGATTAGGTGGGAGAGATAGGGGTTGTGGGTAGAGCCTGCTTAGGTGGGTTCTCCCCGACCTCTTCTCCCACCTTCCTGGCTGGGAAGGGTGCTGCCGGTCCGGACCGGGGGCTAGGGACCGTTGAAAAGCCCGTGGAGATTGTGCCCCTGGAGTGGCAGTCCAGGGGTGCCATACATTGCACGAGTGTTTGAGGGGCACTCATCGTGTGGCACCTTCAGGTCACTGATCTCCACAACACACTTTTCACACCTGCCGCTTTGGCCGTGCCTTTTGGCTAGGACCAGTGGAATATTTGTTTCCTGCCCGGAGGGCCGGCCAATGTATTTCACATTGGTCACTTTCCTCACTCTCCCATCTTCCTTTTCCCCACTTTCTTTTATTATTTTTCCCCGTGTTCTGTTTTGTTTGTCACTCTTTTTGTTTGGTGCTTGCACTTTATGTGTGGCGAGTAGGGTGCTGGTCCTCAAGCCGGTCTCTGAAAGTCTTGGGAGTTGGTGGACTCGGCCTTCTGGTTAGGTTCACCGGCTCTCATGGGGTCTCCCTTCGGGGGAGCCTCACCGAGGAGGGTTCTGTTTCTGCAGTCCCTCCGAGGATGTTGGGTCCTTGAGGCTTCGGCTGCTTGGACCAAGATGGGTCCATATGGCTTCGGCTGTATGGACCACAGTAACTCTTTTCCCTGTCAGGAGCCTAACGCCCCGGGGGATCAGAGACGGGTGGTTTTCGGAGGACCACTGACGTATGCACCCGTCGCAGTTTTTTGTGATGTCATTCTTTATGTGTGTGCACATTTTTCCCTGCACCGAGTGGAGTTTTTGGGTTGTGTTTTGCACGCCACAGGCTTTTCAACAGAACAAAAAAAAAAATCTGTTCTTATCAGTTTAATATCTGATACGTCCCCTATCTGGGGACCATATATTAAATGGATTTTTAGAACAGGGAGATGGAAGAAGAGCTTGCTCTGTCCACTCCACGCATCGACCTGGTATTGCTGTTTTCCTGTAGAAGCGGTCAGTAAATGCAGAGTGACAGGTGGCGGTGCCCTCTGTAAGGACTTTATAACATCTTCTTCCTAATGTTGCCTGAAGCACATAGCAGTACCTCCAGGACCGGTGCACCCCTCTCTTACGCAGTGTAAAAAAATAGATTTAACTGGAACATCATCCAACTTGTTTGTCTTGTGTCTTCTTGTTGCTGCTGACAATGTTTCTTGCTTAAACTCGGTTCCGTGCTCTAACTGGCATTTAACCCTTGTGTCTTTGTCTTCATTGCTTCTTGTCACTTTCTTACCAAATTCCACTACTTTATGAAGTTACCTATACAGCAACACCTAGATTTAGTCAGGGCATCCAATTTTCGACAAGTCAGCTAGTGTTCTACTCCTCGCTCTCTCTTTCCTAAGGCCCAAAATGAAGCCTTCGATAAGCAGTGACCACTCTGCTGACAAAAAAGGGGGCTGAATTTGCTCCATTGCTGTGTGCCTTGCTGCATGCAGCAGCTAGCTAGAAAAGTCAGCTGTGGCAAGGGTTTTTTATTTTTATCCGGAGGATGCCTTAGTCTTTGACTCCCTCTAGTGGCCCTCGATTTTCTTCCACGTTATGTTAACTAAGTCCACGTTATGCTAACTAGGAGGCCGGCCCATGCAAATGATTTTCCTTGTTGAACGTGCACGAGGAGCAACGAGAAGCACCTGAATGTGTGCAATTCTTATTTTGGGATGACTGAAGGTCATGACTGGGCTCCAGCAGTGTTGGGCAGGTGTCAGAAAAGGGTGGATTGTCCAGTAGACAGGGGGTCAGGCCTGTAGACCAGCGACACCCGTCTGGCTGAGGATTCATACCTCCGGACAGCCTAGACTGGGGGGAAGGGCGCTTGCCGGGGACAGGCAAACTGGCAACTCTCAGCGAGCCCTCCGGTGGGGCCAGAAAGCCGCTCGCTCGGAACAGATAATAATTGGGTTATCGCTTCTCGGCCTTTTGGCTAAGATCTAGTGTAGTTCTGCTGCATTCGGTGATTAGCCAAGAGGTGCCCGGGGTACCCGACGGTCGGCCTTGGGGGAATCGTTCCTCTTCGGAGGGGCCCCCCCTTGCTGCTATTGGCCTTAGGCTTAGTCCCCGGGCAACGGGAAGCGATCGCCTACTTACTTCCCTTTGTGGGATGTGGAGTAGTCCCTAGGTGAACATGGTGTTTACACCTGACGCACCAAATACAGTTTGGCTGTCTGTTGTTGAGGAGAGGAGGGATGACGTTGGGTTGCACCATATTCAGAAGCGCGTAATCGAGGAACTGTTGGGAATGACTCGTGAGAGTATTTTTTGCGTACAGTGCTTTCCTTCCACTGGTGTTTATGATGTCACCTTTTGGGAGAAAGCTGACTTGCAAACATGTTGGTTACGGCAGGCGGAGAAGCAGGGCGACCCATTATTGGACAGCATAACCTTTCATTGCCAGGAGAGCAAGTTGCAGATACCGGTCATTGTCCACATGTACAACCCTTTTGTGAGGAACGAAGAGATTGTGGCCTTTTTGGCCATGTACTGCGATTCCGTTTCTGCTGGACAGAAACAGGCCAATATTTTTAGGACGTTCAATGGTAAACGTAAGTTTTGGGTCCAGCAGAAACGGGATCCAGATGGAATTGGAGGAGTAAGGCACCCACCCCAAACTTTTTCAATTGGGTCCAACCGTGGGTATCTTTGGTACCCAGGGCAGCCTACATTTTTCCGGCTTTGTTACTCTTTTGGGCACACTAGGGAGGAGTGTGAAACTGGTGAAGTGTGCCGGAACTGTTTCAAGCCTGGCCATAAGACCGCGGGCTGTGGGGAGGGCAAGAAGTGCCATATTTGTGGTAGCCGGGAGCATCTTGCCCGGAACTGCCCGAAGATGGCCCAGGGGAGTCAGCCAAGCCAGCAGTCGGGCCCACAGGAGAAAGATGCTGGAGGTGCTGAGTTGCTGGAGAGTGGGGGAGGCAGAGCCTCCTATGCTGACGCGGTGAAGGGCAGTAACACCATTGCCCCTCCCCCTGTGTTTGATCCAGCCCGTACTGAGGATCTTCCTCGCGAGCCTCTTGATGCTGCCGTGGGGGACGCGCACTACGGCGGAGCTGAGTGCGCGCCCAAGGCCCTGGCAGCGGAGGGTGAGCAGGAAAGGGAGGTAGTGGGAGCTGAGGGGGAGGGGGCAGGCCCAAGTACTAAAGAACTTGTACAAGAAGAGATGGATCTCAGCCGTGACACCCTAAAACGCAAGAAAGACCAGTCTGCTTTGTCTCCCTCACAGATTATCGATGACTCCAGTGATGTGGGCTCTCCGAAGGAGGACGTGGCAGCTGACTCCAACTCGGGCCAGTCCTATATCAGTGTGGACAAAGTGGAACACCTGCAGGATGTGACCGGCTACCGCAGACCAAGCACGGCCAAAAAGAAGGTTGAGGTAAAAAAAGCGGGGGGTGCTATTGGGAAGACGCGGAGTTCTAAGGTGGGCAAGAGGAGGTGACGGTCAATTTTCTTTTTTGTGTTGGACCGATGTACCATCTAAAACCCACTTTAGATGAAATTAAGGATCTCTTCACTCAATGTTCGTAGTATTAAATCTGCGTACAGGAGGGCAGCTATTTTCCAGCTTTTTGCTGCCCTGCCCTGTGATATTTTATGCCTACAGGAGTGCAACTTGAGTGAGGAGCCCCGGGCTGCTGGTTGGACCCAGGGACCCAGGGACCTGCAGTATGGTCCTTGAATAATAGAAAGAGTGGCGGGGTGTGTGTGCTCTTCAAAAATAATAACTTTAAGGTTCGAAGGGTTGTACATGTGGACCAGGGCCGGTGTCTGCTGGTTTTTTTTTGAGTTTTTTTGTGTGTATGGTGCCGCCGCTAAGAGTGAAAGACTAGCCCTTTTTGAGAAATTGAAATTATTTTTGGGGGGAGGGAACCTACTTTTTTGGTTGGGGATTTTAATTGTATTATTAGGGATGGGGATAGAGTGAGTAGTGGTGGGGTTGGGGGTGGTGGTAGCACAATAGATAAGTCGGGGAAGGAGCTTGGGTATATTGTTAAAATGTTTAATTTGGTGGATGCTGGGTGTGATGGGGGGCCAACCTTTTTTAGTGCTTCTGGGAAGGTATCCTCACGGATTGATTTTTGTTTTGTATCCAGGAACGTGAAGAAAGAAAATTTTTAAATTGAGAAGATGCCTTTCACGGATCATGGTAGGATTGATTGTGGAGTAAGTATATGTGCTGAAGGTTTGTATGGGAAGGGGGTGTGGAAGTTGAATGTGGATGTGTTGGAGGACGTGAAAGTAAGAGAAGAGTATGGTAGTTTCTTTTTGAGGTTGAAAGGTAGAAAGAATGATTTTAGGAGCATGGTTGAGTGGTGGGAGTGGGTGAAAGTTAGGACAAAAGAGTTTTTTGTGCGAAAGGGGTGTGAGAGAGCGCGGAATGAAAGATTTATGTATGAAATGTGGCAAAAGAGGTTTGATTATTTGGAGGAAATGAGGGAGTTGGGTGAGGATGTGTCTGTGGAGATTGGGGAGGCGAGAGAGAAGTTGAATGAGTTTTTGGAGGCGAAAGGGAGAAAGATTGTGTTTCAAGCGAAAATGGAGGTGAAAGAGAAGGATGAAAGGTGTACTACATTTTTCTTTAAGAAGGTGTTTGGAGGGAGGATGGAAATGAAGGATGTGGTGGATGAGAGTGGTGCGGTAGTGGTTGGAAATAAGGGTATAAGTGAGATGGTGAGAAGTTTCTATTCTGAATTATATACGGCTGGTAAGATTGATGTGAGTGCGGAGAAAGAGGTTTTGGGTGAGGTTGAGGCGTGTTTGAGTATGGAGGATAGAGAGTTGTTGATGGCGGATGTAACGAAAGAGGAAGTGGAGAAATGTATGAGGAGTTTAAAAAAAGGGAAACCACCAGGTGGCGATGGGCTGCCGGTGGATTTTTGTGTTTTTTGGGAAGTGATTGGGGGGTGTGTTTTTGATGTATGTAAGGAGGTGTTGGCGAGTGGAAGTTTGTCTGAGTCTATGCGTGAGAGTGTTATTGTTTTGTTGCACAAAAAGGGAGATAGGAGTGATCTAAAAAATTGGAGGCCTATTTCACTTTTGAATGTAGATTACAGGATGATTGCGAAAGTTATGGCTGATAGAATGAGGGAGGTGATTGGGAAGATGGTGGGTGAAGAGCAAGTGTGTGCAGTGCCTGGAAGAAAGATTGCTGAGAGCTTGGTGAGTTTGAGGGATGCTTTGTGGTGGTGTAAGAGTAGGAGTCAGGGGGTAGCTGTGTTAGCAGTTGATTTTGAGAAAGCGTATGATCGGGTGGTGCATGATTTTATGTTTAAGATATTGACTAGGATGGGTGTGCCGGAGAGGATGATTGGGAGGATTAGGAGTATGTATAAGGGTATGGTTAGTAGAGTGCTGGTGAATGGATGGTTAACAGGGGAGGTGCAGATTAAGGCGGGTGTGAGGCAGGGGTGTCCGTTGTCCCCTGTGTTGTTTGTTTGTGTGATTGACCCTGTGTTGCGTATATTGAAAAAGGATAAAATTGTGAGGGGTGTGGAAGTGCCTGGTGGGGGTGGTAAGTGTCTGAGTGTGATTGGGTATATGGACGACGTTACTGTATTATGTAGGAGTGTGGCAGGTCTGAGAAGGGTAAAATTGTTAGTGGATGTGTTTTGTATGGCTGGGTTTTAGGGTGAATATGGAGAAGAGCGAGTGTAAGGTGTGTGGAGCGATGTGGCATCTTGTGGATGGAAAGAGTGTGTGGGTGGTTTGAGGGTGCTTGGTTTAAAGTTTGGCTGTGATTTGTATGGTTGGGAAGATGTGAGAGGGAAGCTGGAGAGGAAGATCCAGTTTTGGTCTTTAAGATCTATGTCCTTGGAGGGTAAAGCCCTAGTCGTTAAGTCTGTTTTTTTGCCAATATTAATGTTTTTAATTTATGTTTTCCCAGCGCCAGATAGGGTGTTTATAAAAATTATCAAATTATGTTTTACGTTTTTTTGGTCGTCCAAAATGGAGAAACTTAAAAGAGATAAAGTTGTGAAAGGTAAGTTGAATGGTGGGAAGGGTTTGGTGTGCATTGCGAGGTTTCTGGTTGTGAGGTATATAAGTATGTGTGTGAAGCTTGGTAAGTCTGAGAGTTTGGCTGGGTGTTTTTTGAGGTATGTGGGAGGTGGTGTGTTGAAGAGATATAAGTTGGTGGAGTGTGATTTGAGGAAGCCTGTGTGTTTTAACCCACCGTGGTTTTACGTGAGGATTGAGAGAGGTATTAGGAGGTATGGTTTGGAGAGTGTAAGTAAGGAAGCTTGGTGTGAATGTAAGAAAGTATTGAAGATGATGGACGGAAGGAAGGATTTGGAAATAATAGGTGGTTTGAGTGAGGCTAAGAGGGAAAGAGTGTGGCGGAATGTGTGTGTCAGTGATCTGACCAATAGGCAGAAGGATGTGGCTTGGATGATTGTGCATGGGTGTTTGCCGACAAGGGTGTTTCAGCGGAGAAGGAGGTTGGTAGACAGTGAGGTGTGTCCGAGGGAAGGGTGTATTGGGTATGAGGATGTGGTTCATTTATTGTGGAGATGTGTGTTTGCAAAAAAAGTGTGGAGGAAAATGGGTGGTTTAATTAAAGGCTTGACTGGAGTGGAAGATTTAACGTATGAGATGGTTGTGTATGGATTGTGTGATTTAGGGGATGAAAAAATGAGGTTGTTTTGGTTGTTGGTTAACTGTGTGAAAAAGTGTTTGTGGGATGTTAGGAACATTTTAGTTTTTCGGAGTGAAGTGGAGTGTGCCGCCATGGTCCGTGAAAGGCTATACTTCTATGGACTTTGTGACGTTAAGCAGCTTGGGTTGCCTAGAGCACAGGAAATTTGGTGCTTTGGGCAATGGAAATATTGGGTGTAAGTTGTGTTCAGGGTTATGTTTTTTGATGTTGTTTTTTGATGAATCTAACTTTTTCATTTTTTGTCTTTCAGGGTGAGTGCAGGCGGTGGTGAAGGGAAAGTGTGGAACAAGTGTTGAGGAGTGTTTTTTGTTTGTGTAGGGATAGGGTTGAGGGATAGAATATTGTAGAGGTAGTTTTTTATTTTTGTACTATTTTTAAAGGGTGGAAGGGGTTTGCTGTAAAATATTTTCTTGTTTTTGCCATTTTTATTGTTGGATATTTTGATGATGTATGCTTTGTTTGTTGTTTACCTTTGGGGTTTTGTGGGAGGGTTTTGTGGGAGGAATGTGGGTGTTATATGTAAATATTGTCAAACTTTTTGTATTATATTGTATTTTGTATTGTGAAATGATTGTTAAAGTTTTTGTATTTCTTGTTTTTATTTTGTACAGTATGTACAATATGTTGTTGTACATATTTTTCGTTTCTGTCAATGTTTACTTTGTATTTTATTTATGAAATTTTAAATAAAAGAATTAAAAAAAAATCTGTTCTTATCAGTTTAATATCTGATACGTCCCCTATCTGGGGACCATATATTAAATGGATTTTTAGAACAGGGAGATGGAAGAAGAGCTTGCTCTGTCCACTCCACGCATCGACCTGGTATTGCAGTACCTCCAGGACCGGTGCACCCCTCTCTTACGCAGTGTAAAAAAATAGATTTAACTGGAACATCATCCAACTTCTTTGTCTTGTGTGTTCTTGTTGCTTGCTGCTGACAATGTTTCTTGCTTAAACTCGGTTCCGTGCTATAATAAACTGGCATTTAACCCTTGTGTCTGTCTTCATTGCTTCTTGTCACTTTTTTGCCAAATGCCACTACTTTATCAAGTGACCTATACAGCAACACCTAGATTTAGTCAGGGCATCCAATTTTCGACAAGTCAGCTAGTGTCCTACTCCTCGCTCTCTCTTTCCTAAGGCCCAAAATTAAGCCTTCGATAAGCAGTGACTACTCTGCTGACAAACAAGGGGGCTGAATTTGCTCCATTGCTGTGTGCCTTGCTGCATGCAGCAGCTAGCTAGAAAAGTCTGCTGTGGCAAGGGTTTTTTATTTTTATCCGGAGGATCCCTTAGTCTTTGACTCCCTCTAGTGGCCCTCGATTTTCTTCCACGTTATATTAACTAAGTCCACGTTATGCTAACTAGGAGGCCGGCCCATGCAAATGATTTTCCTTGTTGAACGTGCAACGAGGAGCAACGAGAAGCACCTGAATGTGTGCAATTCTTATTTTGGGATGACTGAGGGTCATGACTGGGCTCCAGCAGTGTTGGGCAGGTGTCAGAAAAGGGTGGATTGTCCAGTAGACAGGGGATCAGGCCTGTAGACCAGCGACACCCGTCTGGCTGCGGATTCACACCTCCGGACAGCCTAGACTGGGGGGAAGGGCGATTGCCGGGTACAGGCAAACGGGCAACTCTCAGCGAGCCCTCCGGTGGGGCCAGAAAGCCGCTCGGAACAGAGAATAATTGGGTTATCGCTTCTCGGCCTTTTGGCTAAGATCCAGTGTAGTTCTGCTGCATTCGGTGATTAGCCAAGAGGTGCCGGGGTACCCGACGGTCGGCCTTGGGGGGATCGTTCCTCTTCGGAAGGGCCCCCCTTGCTGCTATTGGCCTTAGGCTTAGTCCCCGGGCAACGGGAAGTGATCGCCTTTCCTAAGGCGTAGGTGGAGAGGGCGGTCGGTGAAGCCGTGGGGGTTCCCCTTGTGGGTCCCCCACCGGTGAGTAGGCGGATCCCTTGACCATCTGAAGATGGCGAATCGTGGCCTGAAGGATTCGCTGCGTTTTCTGGTCATGCCAGGTTTTCACGGAGAAGTGTAGCTGAAGACGGTTTTTGTTGACATTCTGACGGTGAGAGATGTATTGTGTCTGCAAGACTTTCCAAAGCAAGAGATTTATGACGTCACCTTTTCATCCACAGCGATGTGCTGGAATGTGTTCGAGGAAGCGGAGAAGATGAAAGGCGAAGGAGTGCTGAAGTTGGTGCAGGTAATTCCACTGTTTATGGAAGAGGACAAAATGATTGTGGTACATATGTACAATCCTTTTGCTGATCCTGTTTTGGTGATAGCTTTTTTGGAGAACTACTGCGAAAATTTGAGAGGGGGGGAACCTGTTTTGAACAGGTACAAAATCTGGACAGGTTAATACCGTTTTTTTGGAAGATTTAAGCTGGACCCAACTTGTATAGGGGGAGTGAGGCGGCCGCCTCCTGTCTTTACAATTGGGGTTCTTGTTCTATCAGGGCCAGCCAAAATATTGCCGTAAATGTCTGATGTATGGCCATACCAGTGATGAGTGTGAGGAGGCGGAACGTTGCAGGCTGTGTCAGCAAGTGGGGCATAAAGCTAAAGATTGCAAGGCCGGGAAAGTTTGTGATATCTGCAAGCGTGCTGGACACCTGGCCAAACAATGCCCGGAATATGAGAAGGAGCGTAAAAGGTATCAGAGTACCAGATTGGGAGGAGAGGCGAAAGAGCAGAGGGGCAGACAAGAAGGGGGGGCTGAGCAGAAGGCTCCCAAAGGGGGGCATGCCGGCGAAACCTCGAGGTCTGCACCCAATGACGTTCCACCCGGTGACGCGGCTGGGGCGAGTGGCGGAGTGAGTGGGTCTCACGCGGACGCGACAGCGGATGATGCCGGCCACGGCTCTGCAACCCCTCAGATGGCAGAGAGTGATGTAGGGGACCACGCGGGTGGTCCGGATGTGGGTGCCAAACCCCCCTGTGAAGATGAGATGGAGGTAGGTGGTTCGGCTGAACAACCCCCGGATTTGCCGGAAGGGGTAGAGATCGTGATCGAGGGAGTGGAACGGGTCGACAGCCTCGCATCTAGTCCCTGTGAAGCATCGGTCCTGATTGGGGACATTTCATCCAGTGAAGAGGAGGAGGAAATGGAAGATGAGGATGAAGATGATGACGACGATGAGAGTGAGAAAAGTCTGGAATGCGGCCAGCGAATGGACTTCACCCCTGGAGCGGAGACCCAGGTGTCGGGAAAACGGAAGGGGGGGGATAGCGGGGAGGAAGGTTCCCTGTTTATTGCCTCTCCTGGGGCCTCTGAGGAGGGGGTCGCCAGTTCACCTGGACCGAGGAGGAGCCGGAGAGTAAGACAGGAGAAGGCTGGTCAGCAGAAAGGACAATTTTAATGATGATGATGGCGGTTCTTTCCTTTTTGATAATGGCTCTTATTGTAGCCACCTTGAACGTGAGAAGCCTGAAGTCTGGGGTTAGGAAAGCCCTGGTTATGGACTATTTGCAGTCTGTGAAGGCAGATATTATCTGTATACAGGAGTGTGGGGTGGAGGACCTTCATGGTGTCTCTAAATGGGAGAAGGGTGTTGCGATATGGACACCCTGTTGTGAGACTAGATCTGAAGGTGTTAGGGTATTAGTCAAAAATGACAATATCAAAGTGTTATCACATGAGGAGGTGGTGCCTGGAAGGTGTTTATCCGTGATGTTGGAATTTGAGAACAACAAACTAAGATTACTGAACTGTTATGCTCCAGCCGATAAGAGAGGGCGGAGGGATTTCCTGAAACTGTTGAAATTACAATTGCCGGGAAGAGTTACTACTATTGTTGCGGGTGACTTTAACTGTGTTAGAAAGATGAGTGACAGGCACGGTATCAGTGAGGGAGGAGGTGTGGATGTGACCTCTCGGTTATTGAATGAATTAATCACGGATATAAGATTGAAGGATGTGGCTGTGGAGGTGGAACAAGTAGCACACACTTATTTCTCTGATAAAGGCACTGTGTCATCACGCATAGATTTTATTTTTGTATCGGAATTTGTGGAGGTGGAGGGGTACGAGGTAGCCCCAGTTCTTTTCTCAGATCATAAAATTTTGTTTTGTAAGATAAAACTGGGAGCTGGAGTAAGGTTTGGGAAAGGACTATGGAAGTTAAATGTGGCTGTATTGGATGATGATGATGTGTGTGAAAGGGTTGGTACTTACCTGGAAGAGCTGGTAAAACAGAAAAGAGACTTTGTAAATA
The DNA here is from genome assembly GCF_905171775.1 of Rana temporaria. NCBI lineage: Eukaryota > Metazoa > Chordata > Amphibia > Anura > Ranidae > Rana > Rana temporaria. Next base: position 54,700,134 of record NC_053492.1, read on the forward strand.
TCCTTGGGTGGTGGGATTGGGCCAAAAGTCGCCTTGCCAAGTTTTTGCAGAAGGTGTGTAGCATGAAAGCTAAAGAGGAGAAGGAAAAATAACTAATGCTAATTAGAAAGCTGCACTTTTTGTATAAATGCAAAATAATAGGGGTGGAGGTGGAGGAGGACTTGAAGGAGGTGAGAGAGCAACGGGATAAAATATTGAAAGAGAAAGGCAAAAAAAACATTTTTAACGCAAAGATAAAAGAGCTGGAGGAAGGGGAGCGTTGCACCAGATTCTTCTTTAAGAAAGCCTTTTCTGGGAAGAAAGTGATGACCACTGTATTGGCAGGGGAGGAGGAGGTTAAGGGTGGAAGGTTGGTGGAGGAGGTTTTTTCTTTTTATAAGAACCTCTACGATGTCCAGGAAGGTGTGATGGAGGAAGAACAATCGGAGTACTGTAGTGTGGTGGAAAGATGCCTGGAGAAGGAAGAAGCAGAAGGACTCCTGGATACGGTGACAGAGTTGGAAGTGAAAAGTGTGTTGGAAAAAATGCAGAGGAACAAGACTCCAGGGAGGGACGGATTTCCCGTGGAACTCTATACTAAGCTCTGGCCAGCTTTGAAGGAGCACTTGACTGAAGTGGTCCAGTACTGTGTGGATACAGGGGAGGTGTCCCCAACAATGAAGGAGGGGGCAATCACCCTGATTTTTAAGAAGGGTGACCGACGGGAGATTAAAAATTGGCGTCCTATCACTCTACTAAATGTGGATTACAAGTTGGTTGCCAAGTTATTGGCAACCAGGATGAGTTTGGTGGTAGCTAGGCTGGTGGGTGAGGGTCAGGTATGTGCTGTCCCTGGGCGGAGAATATCAGACCTGTTAATTTTGGTACAGGATTTAATTACCTATGCCCAGTTGAACAATACGCCCTTGGCCCTAATGGGGATGGACTTAGAAAAGGCCTATGATAGAGTGGCACACTCTTTTCTTTTTAAAGTGCTCGAGAAGATGGGAATTCCACCTCCCTTCCTGAAAACTTTGAGAGGGATATATACTGGTATTAGAAGCCAGGTAGTAGTTAATGGGAACTTGACCAATTTCTTCCCAGTGCTGGCTGGAGTAAGACAGGGGTGCCCATTGTCACCCATCCTTTTCATTTGTGCTATGGAGCCGCTTCTGCGGCATGCACAGAGGGATAAGGGGATGAGAGGTGTCTTTCTGCCCGGGAGTGGGGGGGGGAAGAACGCCAAGGCAGTGTGCTATATGGACGACATAACTTTCTTTTGCTCGTAGGAGGCTGATGCCCGAAGAGCGGAGCTTCAACTGAGTTTGTTTAGCAGCATGTCCGGCCTGAGGGTAAACTGGCAGAAGAGCCAAATTTGCTGCTTAAGTGGATCTGGAACTATTAAAGACGTTAAAGTTAAGGTAGTCGATGAGATGGTGATTCTTGGGACACTGTTCAAAAGGGACTTGTTGAGTCAAGCAAATGCTGAAAAGGCATTAGAGAAAATCCGGAAAAAAATCGATTTTTGGAAACTGAGGCGGCTGACGTTGACTGGGAAGGTATCGGTGACCAAATTGGTAATCTTACCGTTGCTCCTTTATTTTAGTTTAGTTTTTCCCCCCAATGCAAGGTGGATGAAGAAAATTGTAAGAGTTCTTTTTATATTTTTTTGGGCCAGTAAAATGGAGCGGGTGGAACTGAGGTCAGTTATGAAGAGTCCTGAAAGGGGGGGCTGTGGCTTTCCGGATATTGCGGTCTTTTTGAATGCCCACTATTGGCTGGTGCATTTTAAGGCCTTTAGTGGGGGGGTAAAACTGCCACTTTGATGCGGTACCTGGCTGGATGGGCCCTGATGAAGTGGGGATGGTGCACTAAAGATCTGACAAAACCTGTGGCCTTGGTGACTCCGTTTTTCTATTTAAAGTTGATGACCTTTTTTGGAGCCAACAGATTGGTAGAGTTAGGAGAGGGCGCAATGGACAAAAAGACGCTGTTCAGATGGATTAGAGGGGAGGAGGTGCGAGACAATATCTGTGGTCTTGGGTCCAGGATGGTAGAAATTTGCTGGAAGAACTTTTCAATAGAAGGAGTGTCCAATAGGCAAAAGGAGGTGTCCTGGTTGGCATTTCATGGAGCCCTGCTGACTAAGGCCTTTTTAAAAGGGAGGGACCTGGCTAGAGAGGAGAGCTTCCCGAGAGACGGATGTAATAATATGGAAACAGCCGAGCACGCCTTGTTCGGCTGTACTTTTGTACAAAAGGTTCAAGAAAACTTGGTCCTCTTTGTTGAGGAGGTGATAGGAGTGAAAGACTCAAATAAATTGATTTGGTTCTTTGGGTTGGTGGAAGGGTCAGCAGTAATACAGAGGAAAATTTGGATCCTGGCAGCTATTTTTAAAGAGGTGATGTGGGATTCTAGGTGTTGGGAGGCCAGAAGGAAGTGTGTGTTGTCAGAAGGTGATTGTGTGAACATGATTCTGGCCAAATTGTATGTGGTGATGTTGGTAGATAGGAGGTGGATGGGGATGGATGAAGCGAATGAGTATTGGAATTGGGGGAGGTGGAAGAGGGGTGGAGGGTGGGGGTAGGGGATTGTATATTGTATTTTATTTTGTATATTATGATCTTTTAAACTGTTTTTCTTGGAAAAAGTAAAGTACTGATATAAGCTAAGTACCTGGAAATAACTTGGGCGGAGGGTTCTTGATGAGGCAGATTTGCTGAAGAATGGACTTTGCTTGTGATCTGATGGGTAAAAAGAAAAAAAAAAATCTGTTATTATCAGTTTAATATCTGATACGTCCCCTATCTGGGGACCATATATTAAATGGATTTTTAGAACAGGGAGATGGAAGAAGAGCTTGCTCTGTCCACTCCACGCATCGACCTGGTATTGCAGTACCTCCAGGACCGGTGCACCCCTCTCTTACGCAGTGTCAAAAAATAGATTTAACTGGAACATCATCCAACTTGTTTGTCTTGTGTCTTCTTGTTGCTGCTGACAATGTTTTTTGCTCTAATAAACTGGCATTTCACCCTTGTGTCTTTGTCTTCATTGCTTCTTGTCACTTTCTTGGGGGAAGGAAGAAGTTTTTTTCTGCTCACCAAATGACACTACTCGATGAAGTCACCTATTCAGCAACACTTAGATTTTAGTCAGGGCATCCAATTTTCGACAAGTCAGCTAGTGTTCTACTCCTCGCTCGCTCTCTCTCCTAAGGCCCAAAATGAAGCCTTCAATAAGCAGTGACCACTCTGCTGTCAAACAAGGGGGCTGAATTCGCTCCATTGCTGTGTACCTTGCTGCATGCAGCAACTAGCTAGAAAAGTCAGCTGTGGCAAGGTTTTTTTATTTTTATCCGGAGGATCCCTTAGTCTTTGACTCCCTCTAGTGGCCCTCGATTTTCTTCCACGTTATGTTAACTAAGTCCACGTTATGCTAACTAGGAGGCCGGCCCATGCAAATGATTTTCCTTGTTGAACGTGCACGAGGAGCAAAAGAGAAGCACCTGAATGTGTGCAATTCTTATTTTGGGATGACTTGGGATGACTGAAGGTCATGACTGGGCTCCAGCAGTGTTGGGCAGGTGTCAGAAAAGGGTGGATTGTCCAGTAGACAGGGGATCAGGCCTGTAGACCAGCGACACCCGTCTGGCTGCGGATTCACACCTCCGGACAGCCTAGACTGGGGGGAAGGGCGATTGCCGGGTACAGGCAAACGGCAACTCTCAGTTAGCCCTCCGGTGGGGCCAGAAAGCCGCTCGCTCGGAACAGAGAATAATTGGGTTATCGCTTCTCGGCCTTTTGGCTAAGATCAAGTGTAGTCTCGACTGCCTGATTCTTAGTCAAGAGGTGTCTGGGGTACCCGGAGGTCGGCCTTGGGGGGATTGTTCTCTGCGGAGAGCCCCCCCTTGCTGCTATTGGCCCGAGGCTTAGTCCCCAGACAACGAGTTGCGATCCCCTACTTACTTCCCTTTGTGGGATGTGGAGTAGACCCTAGGTGAACATGGTGTTTACACCTGACGCACCAAATACAGTACGGCTGTCGGTTGCTGAGGAGAGGAGGGATCACGTCGGGTTGCACCATGTTCAGAAGCGCGTAATCGAGGAGTTATTGGGCATGGCTCGTGAGAGTATCTTTTGCGTTCAGTGCTTTCCTTTCACTGGTGTTTATGATGTCACCTTTTGTGAGAAAGCCGACTTGCAGACATGTTGGTTACGGCAGGCGGAGAAGCAGGGCGATCCATTACTGGAAGGCGCAACCTTTCATTGCCAGGAGAGCAAGTTACAGATACCGGTCGTGGTCCACATGTACAACCCTTTCATGAGGAATGAAGAGATTGTGGCCTTTTTGGCCATGTACTGCGATTCCGTTTCTGCTGGACAGAAACAGTCTAATATTTTTGGGACGTTTAATGGTAAGCGTAAGTTTTGGGTCTAGCAGAAACGGGATCCAGATGGAATTGGAGGAGTAAGGCACCCACCCCAAACTTTTTCTATTGGGTCCAATCATGGGTATCTTTGGTACCCAGGGCAGCCTACATTTTGCCGTCTCTGTTACTCCTTTGGGCACACTAGGGAGGAGTGCGAGACTGGAGAGGTGTGCCGTAATTGTTTCAAGCCGGGCCACAAGACTGCAGGCTGTGGGGAGGGCAGGAAGTGCCATATTTGTGGTAGCCGGCAGCATCTTGCCCGGAATTGCCCAAAGGTGGCCCGGGGGAGTCAGCCAAGCCAGCAGTCAGGCCCACAGGAGAAAGATACTGGAGGTGCAGAGTCGCTGGAGAGTGGGGGAGGCAGAGCCTCCTATGCTGACGCGGTGAAGGGCAATAACATCATTGCCCCTCCCCCTGTGGTTGATCCAGCCCGTACTGAGGATCTTCCTCGCGAGCCTCTTGATGCTGCCGTGGGGGACACGCGCTCCGGTGGGGCGGAGTGCGCGCCCAAGGCCCTGGCAGCAGAGGGTGAGCAGGAAAGGGAGGTAGTGGAGGCTTATGGGGGGGGCAGGCCCGAGTGCTGAGAGTCCTGCACAGGAGGATATGGACCTCAGCCACGACACGCTGAAAAGAAAAAAAGAATCTTCTTTGTCTCCCTCACAGGTTATCGAGGACTTTAGTGATGTGGGCTCTCCGAAGGAGGACGTGGCGGCTGACTCGGATGACTCGGGCCAATCGTACATAAGCGCCGATAAAGTGGAACATCTGCAGGATGTGACCAGCTACCACAGAACAAAGGCCAAGAAAAAAGCAGAGGTAAAAAAAGGGGGGGTGGTTTCTGTGAAGACCCGAAGTTCTAAGGCGAGTAAGAAGAAGAAGTGACGGTCAATTTTCTTTTTTGTTCTGGACCGGTGTGCTGCCTAAATTTCCCTTAGATGAAATTAAGGATCTCCTCACTCAATGTTCGTAGTATAAGATCTGCGTATAGGAGGGCAGCTATTTTCCAGCTTTTTGCTGCCCTGCCCTGCCCTGTGATTTTTCATGCCTTCAGGAGTGCAACTTGAGTGAGGAGCCCCGGGCTGCTGGTTGGACCCAGGGACCTGCTGTGTGGTCCTTGAATAATAGAAAGAGTGGCGGGGTGTGTGTGCTCTTCAAAAGTAACAACTTTAAGATCCGAAGGGTTGTACATGTGGACCAGGGCCGGTGTGTGCCGTTTTTTTTTGAGTTTGGGGGTATGATTTTTCGTCTTTTTTGTGCATATGGTGCCGCTGCAAAAAATGAGAGACTTTCTCTTTTTGATAAGTTGAAATTATTTTTGGGGGGAGGGAACCTACATTTTTGGTTGGGGATTTTAATTGTATTATAAGGGATGGGGATAGAGTGAGTAGTGGTGGGGTTGGTGGTGGTGGTAGCACAATGGACAAATCGGGGAAGGAGCTTGGGGATATTGTTAAAATGTTTAATTTTGTGGATGCTGGGTGTGACGGGGGGTCTACTTTTTTTTAGTTCTGGTGGGAAGGTATCCTCACGGATTGATTTTTGTTTTTTATCTAGGAACATGAAAAAATAAACTTTTAATATTGAGAGGATGCCTTTCACGGATCATGGTAGGATTGATTGTGGAGTAAGTATATGTGCTGAAGGTTTGTATGGGAAGGGGGTGTGGAAGTTGAATGTGAATGTGTTGGAGGATGTGAAAATAAGAGAAGAGTATGGTAGGTTCTTTTTGAGGTTGAAAGGTAGAAAGAATGATTTCGGAAGCATGGTTGAGTGGTGGGAGTGGGTGAAAGTTAGGACAAAAGAGTTTTGTGAGGAAGGGGTGTGAGAGAGCGCGGAATGAAAGATTTATGTATGAAATGTGGCAGAAGAGGTTTGATTATTTGGAATAAATTAGGGAGTTGGGAGAGGATGTGTCTGTGGAGATTGGGGAGGCAAGAGAGAAGTTGAATGAGTTTTTGGAAGCGAAAGGGAAAAAGATTGTGTTTCAGGCGAGAATGGAGGTGAAAGAGAAGGATGAAAGGTGTACTAAATGTTTCTTTAAGAAGGTGTTTGGAGGGAGGATGGAAATGAAAGATGTGGTGGATGAGAATGGTGTGGTGGTGGTTGGAAATAAGGGTGTAAGTGAGGTGGTGAGGAATTTCTATTCTGGGTTATATACGGCTGGTAAGACTGATGTGAGTGCGGAGAAAGAAGTTTTGGGTGAGGTTGAGGCGTGTTTGAATATGGAGGATAGAGAGTTGTCGATGGCGGATGTAACGAAAGAGGAAGTGGAGAAATGTATGAGGAGTTTAAAAAAAGGGAAATCACCGGGTGGCGATGGGTTGCCGGTGGATTTTTATTGTGTTTTTTGGGAAGTGATTGGAGGGTGTGTTTTTGATGTATGTAAGGAGGTGTTGACGAGTGGAAGTTTGTCCAAGTCTATACGTGAGAGTGTTATTGTTTTGTTGCACAAAAAGGGAGATAGGAGTGATTTAAAAAATTGGAGGCCTATTTCACTTTTGAATGTAGATTATAAGATGATAGCAAAAGTTATGGCTGATAGAATGAGAGAGGTGATAGGGAAGATGGTGGGTGAAGAGCAAGTGTGTGCGGTTCCTGGAAGAAAGATTGCTGAGAGCTTGGTGGGTTTGAGGGATGCTTTGTGGTGGTGTAAGAGTAGGAGTCAGGGGGTGGCTGTGTTAGCAATTGATTTTGAGAAAGCATATGATCGGGTGGTGCATGATTTTATGTTTAAGATATTGAGTAAGATGGGTGTGCCGGAAAGGATGATTGGGTGGATTAGGAGTATGTATAAGGGTATGGTTAGTAGAGTGCTTGTGAATGGATGGTTAACAGGGGAGGTACAGATTAAGGCGGGTGTGAGGCAGGGGTGTCCGTTGTCCCCTGTGTTGTTTGTTTGTGTGATTGAGCCTTTGTTGCGTATGTTGAAAAGGGATAAAATTGTGAGGGGTGTGGAAGTGCCTGGTGGGGGTGGTAAGTGTCCGAGTGTGATTGGGTATATGGATGATGTCACTGTATTATGTAGGAGTGTGGCAGGTCTGAGAAGGGTGAAATTGTTAGTGGATGTGTTCTGTATGGCAAGTGGTTTTAGGGTGAATATGGAGAAGAGCAAATGTAAGGTGTTTGGAGTGTGGAGCGATGTGGCATCTTGTGGATGGAAAGAATGTGTTGGTGGTTTGAGGGTGCTTGGTGTAAAGTTTGGCTATGATCTATATGGTAGGGAAAGTTGGGAAGATGTGAGAGGGAAATTGGAGAGGAAAATTCAATTTTGGTCATTGAGATCAATGTCTTTGGAGGGTAAAGCCCTAGTCGTTAAGTCTGTTTTTTTGCCAATATTAATGTTTTTATTTTATGTTTTCCAGCACCAGATAGGGTGTTCAAAAAAATTATTAAATTATGTTTTTCGTTTTTCTGGTCATCCAACATGGAGAAGCTTAAAAGGGATAAAGTGGCGAAAGGTAAGTTGAATGGTGGGAAGGGTTTGGTGTGCATTGAGAGGTTTCTGGTTGTGAGGTATATAAGTATGTGTGTAAAACTTGGTAAGTGTGAGAGTTTGGCTGGGTGTTTTCTGAGGTATGTGGGAGGTGGTGTGTTGAGGAGATGTAAATTGTTGGAGTGTGATTTAAGGAAGCCTGTGTGTTTTAACCCACCGTGGTTTTATGTGAGGATTGAGAGAGGTATTAGGAGGTATGGTTTGGAGAATGTAAGTAAGGAAGCTTGGTGTGAATGTAAGAAAGTATTGAAGATGATGGAAGGGAGGGAGGATTTGGAAATAATAGGTGGTTTGAGTGAGGTTAAGAGTGAAAGAGTGTGGCGGAATGTGTGTGTCAGTGATCTGACCAATAGGCAGAAGGATGTGGCTTGGATGATTGTGCACGGGTGTTTGCCGACGAGGGTGTTTCAGCGTAGAAGGAGGTTGGTAGATAGTGAGGTGTGTCCAAGGGAAGGGTGTATTGGGTGTGAGGATGTGGTTCATTTATTGTGGAGATGTGTGTTTGCAAAGAAAGTATGGAGGAAAATGGGTGGTTTAATTAAAGGTTTGACTGGAGTGGAAGATTTAACGTATGAGATGGTTGTGTATGGATTGTGTGATTTAGGGGATATAAAAATTAGGTTGCTTTGGCTGTTGGTTAACTGCGTGAAGGAGTGTTTGTGGGATGTTAGGAATATTTTAGTTTTTTTCGGAGTGAAGTGGTAAGTGTAAAGGAGTGTGCCGCCATGATCCGTGGAAGGCTATACTTCTATGGACTGTGCGATATAAAATATTTTGGGTTACCTAGGGCACAGGAATGTTGGTGCTTTAGGCAATGGAAATATTGGGTGTAAGTTGTGTTCAGGGTTATGTTTTTTGATGTTGTTTTGATGAATCTAACTTTTTCATTTTTGTCTTTCAGGGTGAGTGCAGGCGGTGGTGAAGGGAAAGTGTGGAGCAAGTGTTGAGGAGTGTTTTTTGTTTGTGTAGGGATAGGGTTGAGGGATAGAATATTGTAGGGGTAGTTTTTTATTTTTGTACTATTTTCGATGGGTGGAAGGGGTTTGCTGTAAAATATTTTCTTGTTTTTGCCATTTTTATTGTTGGATATTTTGATGATGTATGCTTTGTTTGTTGTTTACCTTTGGGGTTTTGTGGGAGGGTTTTGTGGGAGGAATGTGGGTGTTATATGTAAATATTGTCAAACTTTTTGTATTATGGAAATATTGTATTTTGTATTGTGAAATGATTTTTAAAGTTTTTGTATTTCTTGTTTTTATTTTGTTTTTTTCAATGTTTACTTTGTATTTTATTTATGAAATTTTAAATAAAAGAATTAAAAAAAAAATCGACTATAGCCTTTAGGAGTGTCTCTGCTTCACAGCTAGGACGTTGAGAACCACTTGTATCTATCCAAGCCAATTGGTCCTTGTGGGGTACCCTCTGCTCGGCTTTGTAGGATCGTTGATTAAATTCAGCTTCACCTACTTGCTGCTATTGGGCAGAGGCTTAGCCCCCACTTGGAACGAGTTTGCGATCTACCCTTCTCCCCCCCCACACTCTGCATTACTACCTTCGGGCAGTAGATGCAAGAGCCTTTCTCAAGGCTAAGAGCGAAGACGTCGAGGAACCAGAAGGAAGCCGCCTAAGAACACCTGAAGTGACATCCTAAATCCTTGACGATGGGGAAGAGCGAGAAGAAGACAGACCAGAAGAAAGACCAGAAGAAGAAGACAGCAGTGCGCATGCGCGAGAGCTCCCGTGATGGACGCCTGAGCCCGGAGCTCCGCATCATCCCAGCCCCTCGTTCATCCTAGCGGGCACAGCGCTACAGCCCGGGACTCGATCGTCAGGCACCTCGACACAGGACACTAAGGGGCTCCTCGTGGATGCCTAATCCAGCTGCCCGGCGAGATCTCGGGCCGGAATTTGACAAGTCCGGCGGGGACGGACATTCCAAGATGGCCGCGACGCAGGCCTCGGCTTCTTCACACGCGACTGCGGGAGAGAGGAGGCCGGAACACAGACAAGTGATAGCTCCTGCCACCCTCACTTACTCACAGGCTACCCAGGGCAAGCAACACCTCCTCCAAGCCCCCTCACCGGCCTCCACAGAATCCCTTCTAGGCCACACAATGGAGGATTATGCTCTATCCCCAGCAGGGCCTGACTTTCCTCTCCATCTCACAACACCCTCTCCCTCCCAGCATGATGCAGACCACCATTCTCCTCAGGGAGATCTCTTTCTAAAGCTTTCTAATCTGCTTGAAAGAGGACTGGCTAATACAGCAGCCCAGATCACAGGGGACATGAAATCTGATTTTGCTAACTTAGGCTCTAGAATGGAGGCTATAGAGAACAAACTGGACATCACAGTCTCTTGCACTAACCAAAATTCTGCTCATATCCAATCCCTCCAGGAACAACTAGACATTGCTTCATCTAAAATCGATGAACTCGAAAACAGAGCAAGGAAATATAATTTTAGGGTCCGGGGCATTCCAGAGAACATCATAGATGTCACGGAAGCAGTGCAAGACATGATTAAAGAGCTTATCCCATCTATTCAACCCCATCGGCTGGAAATGGATAGAGCCCACAGGACTCTAGGTCCACCCAGGAAAGACGGTCTCCCGAGGGATGTCGTTGTTAAGCCACATTTTTATGCTACCAAAGAGGAAGTCATGAAACAGGCCAGAATCCGACAACAATGCTTCTGTCGGGGTCACCAAGTCCAAATCTTCGCGGACCTATCCCCTGCCACCATCCAAAAGAGGCGAGCTCTTAAACCCATCCTCAACGTTCTCTCTAAGCAGGAAGTTAAATACCGTTGGAACTTTCCATTTGCAGTCAAATTCTCATTTCAGGGCAAGGCTTACGCTTTTTCCAGCTTGTCGGAGGGAGAAAAGTTACTGCTTCGCCTCAAACTTATTTCGCAGGAAGCTCCTATGGACATCTCGGCTGCTTCAGCAAATACCTCCAAACGCCCATCACCAACTAGTCCAATTTCTCCAATGTGGAATGTCGGTAAATCTAAGAAATCCAAAGAAGGTGGAACTCCATAGATTGACTAGCCTGAAATAATGCTCTTAAAGATTCTGGTGGCTCTTATAATTCCTCCTTGAAGGGACATGAGTAATGTTTCTTTTTTTTTGTCTATGTTAGGCTGTTGTTTGTCCTTTTTTTTAATCAGGATTATATGCTCGAAGAGCACCGTGAGCCTCCATGTTGCATGGTTGATTTGGGGTTACCCCTTCAAGGAGTCCCCACTGGTCCTTTCACTGCTCACTTAGATCTACGTGGGCAAATTTGGGTCATAGGTGTCCTTGCTGATGGCCACATTCCTATGGTCCCTATCTACCTGTGTGCGGTTCATCCTATCTGTTTTTTGTTTTATTATGTCCAACTTCCTAATTATTTTTTGCCTATTTTATATTCTTTTTACTTGTGCTTGGTCCCCATAGATGAAAATACCTTCTATGTGCCTTTGCTTTAATGCTTTTATATTCTTATATATTGTACCTGGGGCTGGGATGACACACATGCGCACCCACCCATCCCTCACAAGCGGGTTACGCTTCTGCGGGTTGGGTAGTCGGTCCTCGTATAGAGGTCTACGACTGTTGATCTTTAGGTTTCTGGCTGGGTCTTTCCTCACCAGAAACCGGGTTTATACTCTGGAGTATATACTTAATGTTATGTTACATTCAGCTATTGTCCTTTTTTCTCATCTTTTCTCTTTTTCCCACCTTTCTCTTTTTCTCGAGTCAACCTGCGGTCCTCCCCTATCCTGAGTAGCCAGGCCAGGTATACGGCCCCCCGTCCCCTTCCTACGGTTCCTATTAAGAGAAGACCCCGAAGGGGTTTGTATGTCACCTACATAAGAGGGGGAGATACAGGGTGCTGCTCGTGCCCCGAGACAAAGTGATTCTTTCACGAAACGCGTCGGGTGAGCGAGCGGCATTCCTGTGTCATCCCCTCTCAACCGTCTACTCTCTACGTGCAGTCCTGTTGCCTGTAAGCGTCCAGCCGGAGCTGCATGGCAGAAATGTTTTATTGAATCTTCTGAAATGTGAGTGAAATATCTGCTACATTTATTTTAATAAAGTCACATTTGGTTTTATGCTATGGAAGCATTTCCTTTTTTCTTTATTTGGCTTATGTGAATACCATTGTGGAGTCTGCTTACATCTGGATACCAACATCGTTTTACTGAAGAGCTATATGCTGGGCTTGGTCCGTAGGGACCTTATAATCTGGTAAGCGGCTTACGATCACTGGTGGTGGATTCACTTTTGGATAATCTATCCCACGGATAATCGCATGGTTTTAAATCTGCACGGGTGTTTCCAACAGTCATATTATGGACTTCCTTTTTTTCTTGGACTATTCACAATAACAATTGTTTATGTCACAATTTCCGTTTATTGTGCAAATTATTTATTGCCAAATTTGGTGATAGATCGATAATTGTGACACACTGTTACTGTTATTTGTTTGTTTATATATTTTTCACTTATAGATTTGGGCATATAGGGATCTGGAGCTCAATTGTTTAGTATATAGTCACTTAACCCCTAATAGGCCACTGCTCTTTGGCCTTATTTTTGATATACACTTGGGCACACGTCTATTGTATTTTTCATATTATCACAAGATCTGTACATTTATGTGTACATTTCTGGTTTAGCGCAGTTATCTCCTTTTTTTCTGTATTTTTTTTGTGTACGTTTGACATAATAATTGCTGCTTATCAATCCACATTTATTTACTTAGCGCAGTTGCTTCCTCTTTTCTTAAGTCCTATATATTATAGCGGATTCTCACCCCTCTGTAAAGATGTCTGTTCCACATAGTTTGAATAGGGAGCTTAAGATTGCTACTCACAACACGCAGGGGCTAAATTCCCCCAGGAAAAGGCGGATAGCCTTTGATCATTACCGCTCATCTAAATTCGATGTAGTCATGCTTCAGGAAACTCATTTTCCGGCTCGGTACAGTCCAAAGTTTTTACACTCACACTATCCCACTTTTTATTTAGCAAACGCTGAAAATAAGACACGGGGAGTTGCTGTTCTCTTCTCTAAAAACTGCTCATTTAACCATACCGCCACACATAGGGATCCAGAGGGCAGGTATATTCTTGTCAAGGGCTCGATTGAAGGAGTTTTATACTCCTTTGTCTCTTACTATGCACCAAACAAAGGCCAAGCTACTTTTTTTCAGGATCTACTTAAGACCATTCTTCCTCTTATTGAGGGTAAGGCTATATTTGGAGGTGATTCCAATGTCGCCTTCGACCAAGGACTGGATAGATCTAAACCTCTTAAATCACAAGTGACGCGCCCCACCAGAGCCAGTTTAAATATTGCCCGTACTCTTCATAAGCAGGGACTAATAGATATCTGGAGAGAGCTGAATCCAACTAAAAAGGACTACACACATTATTCTGCCCCTCATAAGCTGTATGCTAGAATTGACCACATCCTAGTCCCGCCTAATCTTATTCCCTCTGCTACTAGAGCAGCTATCTGACACCTCTTGGTCGGATCACGCTATTGTTTCCTTATTAGTGCGGAATTCTCTTTCTAAACCCTCAGGGACTTATTGGCGTCTCAATGAGTCCCTATTAAGTGACCCCGCATTGTCTAAAGAGATAGAAAACTCCTTGAAGGAATATTTCACCCTAAATAATGTAGAGGAGGTCTCCCCTGAAGTTCTCTGGGCGGCCCACAAAGTGGCTATCAGAGGGAAAATTATTAGCTTGGCCTCACTTTTTAAGAAGGAAACGCTCCTTGATATTAGGACACTAGAAACTAAATACACAGATCTCAAATCCCAACATAAGAAATCCCCCACCAAGGACTTAGCAAATCAAATGCACTCCATTAGATTAGAACTTAACTTAATGCTGACAGCGAAGGCTGAAAAGGACTTACGCTGGAGTGGGGCTAGGTTCTATCACCAGAAGGATAAAATTGGATCCATGCTAGCCTCTAAACTGACCCCCCGAATTAGAAATATCGCCTTTCCTAAGATTAGGGATGAGAACCAAACTCTCACAGCTAACCCCAATAAAATTCTCAAAACCTTCCACGATTTTTACTCCAAACTATATAGCTCATCTCAGGAAGAGGGAGATCAAGGGATAGCAAATTTCCTTCAAGATCTTCCTATTCCTAAGCTTTCTTCGACTCACAAACAGATCCTGGATGCTGAATATACAGTGAAGGAAATTACAGAGGTCATTAAGAACCTAAAAACTGGATCCGCCCCAGGTCCAGATGGTTTGTCAGCTCTATATTATAAGGTTTACTCGGAAACACTGACATCATATATGGCTAGATTATTTAACGCAAAGACCAATGGAAGTCCCTTAGATCCTCATCTCAACACCGCTTATATTACAGTAATCCCCAAACCCAATAAAAATCCAGAGGAGGTAGAGAACTATAGACCTATTTCCCTCATTAATAATGATTTGAAGATCCTAACAAAAATTATGGCCAACCGTCTCTCAACCTTTATAAGAAGATACATTCACAAAGACCAGGTGGGATTCATCCCAGGTCGACAAGGACCTGACCAGATAAGGAGGGCGGTTGATATAGTCTCTATTTTGCAATCTAATTGGGAGGGAGGTCCCAAACAAAGAGGAATGTTATTGTCTCTCGACTTGCACAAAGCATTCGATTCTATTGAATGGCCCTATTTGTTCTCCCTTTTGAAGCGCTGGGGGTTTGGTCAAAAATGTATGGGTATACTTAGTTCCCTATACTCTAAGCCGAGAGCATTGATTCGTCTTTTAGGACATTATTCTTCTCCTTTTAATATCTCAAGGGGGACTAGACAAGGGTGCCCCCTCTCGCCCTTGGTCTTTGCTATAGCCATTGAAACATTGGTGATTGCCATTCGATCAAATCCAAATGGTTCAGGTGTCTCCTGTGGAACCCAGACTCATAAATGTGGTCTGTTTGCGGACGATATGTTACTTTTTATTACTTCCCCGGTAACTTCTCTCCCCAATCTATGTACCATTCTCAGGGACTTTTCTAAAGCCTCGGGCCTCCAAGTTAACTATAAAAAATCCTTTGCACTTAATGTTTCTTTGCTCCCTAGCACAGTGGACGCTCTAAAGGCCGCCTTTGATTTTAAATGGAAAGACGACCATTTAGAATATCTTGGGATTAATCTTACCCCCAAAATTGAATTATTGTATGCAGCGAATTTCCCGCCCACTTACAGGCAACTTGAACTAGATCTTAAAACTTGGGCTAAAGGAGGACTATCTTGGCTAGGTAGGATACATTCTATAAAGATGACCCTTCTACCCCGTCTATTGTATCTGTTTAGGGCCATCCCGCTTACCATAAGGAAGGACCACCTCAAATCCCTACAAAAGAAAATTATACAGTTTGTTTGGGATGGGTCAGGCCATAGGTTGCCCTGCAATACACTTCTTAGGCCTAAGAAATACGGTGGTTTGGGCCTACCGAATCTAGACTGGTACTACCAAGCGGCGCGGTTGGCGCAGCTTTCGGCGGTTTACTCTAAATATGAGAAACCAGACTGGATTCAGATAGAAAGACAAGCTGCCCCGTCGTACACAATGGACTTTCTATTATGGACTCCCTCTAAAGATAGACCCGCTATTCTCTCCCCTGTCCTGTCACATTCTCTTTTGCTATGGGATAGAATGAGATCTTTGCCAACACTAACCTCGAGTTGTAAACCACTCGCCCATATCTTTAATAATCCAGACTTTATCCCAGGTTTAGAAATTAACTCTTTTAAGTGGTGGCTAGACAAAGGACTGTACAGAATCGGACATTTTTATTCAGCATCTGGTCCCTTGACTCTAAATCACTGTAAGCGGCAACTTAACCTACCGAACTCAGAACTTTTTAGATTTGGTCAGATACAACATTTTCTCCACAAAGTTTGGAAGGAGAAGCCTCTACCGCCGCAATTCACAGCTTATGAAGCATGGTGCGGCAGGGCGGAGGAGCAGAGGGGTGGTATCTCTATTATATATCAGTGTTTGGCTCACCAAGATAGTAAGACCCCCTATATGTCAGCTTGGGAAAATGATTTACAGTTGAATTGGGATCTGGACTTATGGTCAAGAGTATATTCCAGAGCATATAAGGGCATCCTGAATATCGCCCTAATAGAAGCCAACCTAAAAGTTCTATCTAGATGAAATCCTCCCCCTGATAAGTTGTCACTCATGTACCCTTCCACAGACGCTACCTGCTTCAGAGGGTGTGGCCTTTTCGGCTCAATGGTCCATATATGGTGGGAATGCCCCAGAATAAGACGGTTTTGGCATAAAATTTTTAATCTTATCTATAGAGTCACAGGATTGCACATCTCTAGATCTCCGAACATAGCTCTCCTTAACACTCACGACACCGAGACCCAAAACTTTCAAGGAGCTTAATCCACTCCATCCTTTTAGGGGCCAAATCCACGTTAGCTAAGGCCTGGAAACAACCCAAGGTGTCTTTCCCAGCTGCAAAACGCAAAATCTCCTGGATTATGACCCAAGAAAAAATCTCTAGCAGTTTGCTTGACTCAAGGGAAAGGTTCGTATCCATTTGGGAACCATGGGCTCACCATGTAGGTGTTTCCCTTCGACCAGGTATTCCGGCTTAACATACACTGAATTTGAATGGCTCTCTATCTCACTTGCCCTCGGTTGCTGCTTTTTGAGGTAGGTGTCCGCAGGTTGACTCACTTCTTTCCTTATTTTTCAGGTCTCCCTTGACCTTTCTTTCCCTCCTTTTTCTGATATCTTTTTCTTAGATTACGTTTGGCAGCTTCCAAATACACGCTGTCCTTTAAATTGTTTGTTTATGATTTATATATGGGTATGTGAGATGTATCGTGTCTCATAGTTTATTGTCCATTTCCTACATTTCCTTATGTAGGGAAGATTACCCGATAGTTTTGATCTAGTAACAGTTTGGTTACGGGAGTTAATCTGCCTAGCTCAATAGACAGGATCATTTAAATTTCTAAGTTCTTAATTTGAATGGCGGGGTATGGTGATATATGTGGCTTATTCCGGCACAGTATGCACCCATTCGGGGTGTCGGATCTAGCTGCCGCCATACCGGACCTTATTTATCTCTGAGACCTCCATGCCTAAATTACTTTGCTCTTCTCTATCGGGTCTATTATCTGTAAAGGCTCATTTCAATTTGTGGGTCTCAACCATCTAATATCATTGTAGATCAAGGCTTTGATGTCTATATATCCTGTTTGGATGATAGTCTTACGTAGCAGAAAGCAATTTGACTTTATTGTTATGTTTTTCTATCTCTTTCATTAGAGTACTAATAGACCTATATTTCATATGTCGCTGTATTATTTTTTCTTTATATTTTTGACATCGGTGTACCTTACATGCCCTATGTATGTTAATCCAATTTCCTTTCATTTTATAAAACAATAAAAATCTTTGAAAGTGAGAAGAAGAAGACAGAAGAAACGATGAAGAAGAACCCTGCACCAGCCACTTCCTCCGAAGTCCCAGAGAACGTCACTGCCTCAACCTCCACTCCTACCCCGGCCGGCACCAGCCAACCGAGAACAGTGAAGCCGAACCCTCCTGCAGACGGGCTGCCAATCCTGGAGCCCTGGATGAAGCAGACGGTCGTGCTGCAGCTGAAGGAGGTGGACGGAAGAGTCCCTGACATGACCCCGGAGATCTTCGGAAAGAAGATGATCCTGGAGCAGGGTTTCAGCAAAGCGGAAAAGCTTTCAGTACAGTCCTTCCCAAGAGGGACTTTCTTCATCACCTTCGTGTCGTTCCAAACGTGCAGAAGGTACTGGGACATGGTGAAGACCAGTGGCCCTGAATCCCCTTTCCGGAAGTTCAGCGCGAACTGCCCCATTACACGGGACGAAAAGTGGGTGAAGGTGTCCATGAGGAACCCCCATACCCAAGGCAAGGACATAGCCACATACCTCCAGAGGTTCTGCACCGTGGTGAAAGACCCAGTCCAAATCCTCGATGCCAACGGCTTCTGGATAGGTAAGTGGTCCATCCTTTGCAAGCTGAGGAAAGACCCGTCAGGGGAAATGCAGCACCTGCAGCCGTGCTTCTCCCTGGGATATTCCGCAGGCTCACTCCTTTACCCCGGGATGCCCATCAACTGTAACAGGTGTGGCCATCCTGGGCACCTAGGTAAGGATTGCAGAGAGCTTTCTTGCAGGTTCTGTAGGGTCTCAGGCCATGAGACCAATGACTGACCAAGGTCCAAAACCTGCAACCTCTGGTTTGGCAGAGCATGTCTTCATGCAATGCCCCCAGAGGACCCAGACCTACGCTGGAGCCCTGATCCAGGGTAAGCCAGCCCCTAGCTCCGGTAGTAAGCCACCAGTAAAGAAGCTGAGTGAGCCTCGAAAGGCCACAGGTAAGTCTGTCACTGTCCCTGTCCCTGCCACTGCCCCTGCCCCAGCCCCTGCCCCTGCCCCAGTCCCCGTCCCTGCCCCAGTCCCTGTCCCCACCCCCTCTGTGTCAGAGGAGACCCCTCCTGCCCCACTGGCCACCCGGGACCTGTCCTCCTTGGAGGACTTCCCCTCCCTCCCCCCTTCCACCCCTGCCGGTGGCCAAACAGGAGGCCGGAAACGGAAGCCTGTGAGCCCACCGGCAGAGGAACCCGCCACCTCCACCAAACGGCCCAATGGGGTCCAGCACGAAAGCGCTGGACCAGGGCAAGTAATGGAGGACCTGGAGTCTGAAGGAGAGGAAGATGAGGAGATTATGGCCGACACTGTGCCTAACTCCACCGTCAACAACCTCAAGATGATTGAAGATGCCCTAGTGGAACTGGGTCGAGCCCAGAACCCAGAACAGATAGCTGAGCAAATGGAGGAGTCACCCCCCCTGCGGGGAGGTAAGTTTGGCCCCTTGCTGACTAGACCTCATACCCTTTTTCATTATGGCAGAGATCTCAATCTTTTCCATTAATGTGAGGAGTATCAAGGATACCTCTAGAAGGCAAGCGGTGCTGACTTTTCTTTCAACTCAGCAGAGTGATGTCTACATGCTCCAGGAGTGTGCTCTTCCTCCCTTGAGAAGGTACACACATCTGACCTCTCAGTGGACCCTTGGTACCTCCTACTGGTCTGGGGTTGGCGATTGTAAATCCGCAGGGGTTGCCATTCTTATCAGGGGCGGGCGCTTCACGGTTGACTCCATCCACGAGCTAGTCTGTGGCCGTCTTTTGGTCATAGACGGCTCGTGGGCGGGAGAGCCAATTAGGCTCATCAACGTGTACGCCCCCCCAGATAAGAGTGCGCGGCTGGAACTTTTCCAGACCCTGAGGACACAACTCGTCACCACCAGACCAGTAGTGATCGGCGGTGATTTCAACTGTCCGATAGAGGAGGATGGGCGCAGCTCCAGCATATACGCAAAACTTGATGCTACTTCTAGGCTGCTTAGGGAGATGATCTCGGAGGCTTCCCTGCAGGACGCCGTGGGATCCATAGGGAAAGGTACCGTGAATTATTCATGGTGCCGTCCTGATGGATCTGTGCGTTCCAGGATTTACTTCGTGCTCACTTCAAGAGCAGTCAAGCATCGTGAGTTCTCCATGATCCCCTGCTGTTTCTCTGACCACAGGGCTATTCACTTTCGGGGTGAACTTGGCGAGGGCTTTGCCCGCGGACCAGGTTCCTGGAAACTGAATAGCACCCTGCTGGAAAATGAGGAATTGATGGGGGAACTCCGGGAGGCCTATGCCTCCTGGACGGAGGAAAAGAGATTCTTTGGAAAGGTAAGTGATTGGTGGGAGTTTGTGAAAGTTAAGCTGCGCAGCTTCTTTCAGGCAAGGGGACGTCAGCAAGTGTGTGCAAGGAAGAAGGAACTCAGGAGACTGCAACGTCAGTTGCAGTCCCTGCAGGACCTTCACCACTGCGGCTGGGACGTTAGGCAGGACCTGGAGGACACCGCGAAGACCCTGAAAGGGTACTTCGAGGAAGAATCTAGGCACATTGTCTTCCGTGCCAAGGTGGAGAATCTTGAGAAAGGTGAGAAGTGTAACAATGATTCCTAAAGTATGAGAGTGAGTCCGTCCTCTACTGGGGTAAAAATGTGTAACACTCGAGGTCTATGCCCAAAGAATACCATCCAACATCAATAATTAGATGTGGAAGGAACTGCGAGTGAATAAATAATGAAATCCAATGGATAAAAGTGCCTGACTGGCCGCACAGTGTACATGGGATAATAATCCTTTTTTAAAAAATATGTGTCATAAATCCTTAAAGTGCTTGATGAAAAACAAGTGCAAAGTGCTAATAATTAAAACAATAATAGCAGTGAATGAAAGCTCCAGCTCTCCTGGAAAGTAGTGGTTAATTACTAATTAGCAAACACATGCAGGAAAAAGCAACAACTGAAAAGAAGTCCAAAAATGCAAGTGTCCTAAAAACCTAAACGGTTCAATCATAAAACTGTTGTTTTTCTGTGCAATGAAAAAGATATAATAATATAATAATAAAATAAAAAATAAAATAAAATATAAAATAAAAAAATAAAAAAATCATAAATAATAGTCCAAAAACAGATAGTACAATATCACTGCAGGATTAGTGATAGTGAATAAAACTATATCCAGTGCACAATCAAGTGATAATGAAATATTAAAAATAAAGTCCAAAGTGCAAAGTGCATCTGTGCTCCATTCAACAATTCAGATGATCAGTGGTTAATTCAGTGAAGACTTGTTACATTGTGCTCATTCAATGAAGACTTGTTACATTGTGCTCATATGTCTGTGAATCAAACCAGCCCGATTTTCCTCAGTGTGGGGATTATTTTTACCAGCCTCTTACCTTCTTGAGGCTTTTACCAAGCCTGTAACAGGAGCTGCTCTGCAGTCACATAAATACAATCCAGGATCCAAAGACGGCTCACACTCCTCCCCATTCAGGCTCTCAAAAAGAAACACAGGAATGCCTCCATAGCATAAAACCACAGGATATCAGTTTAATAAAGAAAAACGAATACACTCACAAACATTGCTGTGTTAAACAGCGTGTGTACAATCGAGTGTCACCGCTCTGCGGCCGCAAAGCAGGTGACTTCACCAGCAAGCCCTCTGTGTCCTCCTCACGCGTATCGCGACAGCCCTACGTCGCTTAATCATAGGATAGAGGGCAGCTGGTGTGGACATGATTTTTATAGCGCCGGCATCACAAGTAAAGAGCTATGCAATAAGATAGCAATCATAAAATAAAAGTACATCTACATCATTGCGATCAATCTAGACATATAGTGTTTCTACAGTGATGTTAGATAAAATATGAATATAATTTGCTGTCTCCTCAAAATAACTCAACACAGCCATTAATGTCTAAACCTCTGGCAACAAAAGTGAGTACACCCCTAAGTGAAAATGTACAAGTTGGGCCCAAAGTGTCACGATTTTGTGTGGCCACCATTATTTTACAGTACTGCCTTAACCCTCTTGGGCATGGAGTTTACCAGAGCTTCACAAGTTGCCACTGGAGTCCTCTTCCACTCCTCCATGACAACATCATGGAGCTGGTGGGTGTTTGAGACCTTGCGCTTCTCCACCTTCTGTCTGAGGATGCCCCACAGATGCTCAATAGGGTTTAGGTCTGGAGACATGCTTGGCCAGTCCATCACCTTTACCCTCAGCTTCTTTAGCAAGGCAGTTGTTGTTTTGGAGCCATTTGGGGTCATTATGTTGGAATACTGCCCTGCGGCCCAATCTCCCAAGATAGGGGGATCATGCTCTGCTTCAGTATGTCACAGTACATGTTGGCATTCATGGTTTCCTTAATGAACTGTAGCTCCACAGTGTAAAACAAGGGGGGAACTAATGCGCAAACCAGCCTAACCCGGGAAAAAATATATATAATGGTACAAATAAATTAAAAGTTACAATCAAGCAGCAGCCACAACTAATAGTGCTCACGCACTGACAGCATATGATAGACAGGGGGATGTAGTGGCGCTTGCAAATACTAAAAACCGACAATAATTTAAAACAATAAAATATTCTAAACAATGATTCCTAAAGTATGAGAGTGAGTACGTCCTCTACTGGGGTAAAAATGTGTAACACTCGAGGTCTATGCCCAAAGAATACCATCCAACATCAATAATTAGATGTGGAAGGAACTGCGAGTGAATAAATAATGAAATCCAATGGATAAAAGTGCCTGACTGGCCGCACAGTGTACATGGGATAATAATCCTTTTTTTAAAAATATGTGTCATAAATCCTTAAAGTGCTTGATGAAAAACAAGTGCAAAGTGCTAATAATTAAAACAATAATAACAGTGAATGAAAGCTCCAGCTCTCCTGGAAAGTGGTTAATTACTAATTAGCAAACACATGCAGGAAAAAGCAACAACTGAAAAGAAGTCCAAAAATGCAAGTGTCCTAAAAACCTAAACGGTTCAATCATAAAACTGTTGTTTTTCTGTGCAATGAAAAGGATATAATAAAATAAAAAATAAAATAAAAAATAAAATAAAAAAATAAAAAAATCATAAATAATAGTCCAAAAACAGATAGTACAATATCACTGCAGGATTAGTGATAGTGAATAAAACTATATCCAGTGCACAATCAAGTGATAATGAAAATATTAAAAATAAAGTCCAAAGTGCAAAGTGCATCTGTGCTCCATTCAACAATTCAGATGATCAGTGGTTAATTCAGTGAAGACTTGTTACATTGTGCTCATTCAATGAAGACTTGTTACATTGTGCTCATATGTCTGTGAATCAAACCAGCCCGATTTTCCTCAGTGTGGGGATTATTATTGGCCATTGTTTTATACATATGAGTCACTTTATGGTTAATATTGCCACATAAGGGGTTTTTTACATTGGATTATTCATTTTAATTTTATTTTATTGTGGCTTTATATCTCCCCACCACATATATTTTAGCCTTGATCAGGGTTTTTACACTTATGAATTATTTCATAAATTAGTAGAAGATTGCCTACCTGGGTTCCGCACTGCCTTTTTTCTAATTATGTTCTGTCTCTCTGAATATAATTGGATTAATCTAAATGTTCAGCACGACAATGAGGTGGATGGCTGGGCATTTGAAATATGCACCTTACATTTCCAGCAGGTGGCGACATTTAACAGTCCACCTATATTTTACTTATACTATTCCTTCCTCCTACCACTAGAGGGAGCACTTAACTCAGAGGATCGCTGTGTCTGAATTATGTGTTTTTTTATATATATTCATATTTTATCTAACATCACTGTAGAAACACTATATGTCTAGATTGATCGCAATGATGTAGATGTACTTTTATTTTATGATTGCTATCTTATTGCATAGCTCTTTACTTGTGATGCCGGCGCTATAAAAATCATGTCCACACCAGCTGCCCTCTATCCTATGATTAAGCGACGTAGGGCTGTCGCGATACGCGTGAGGAGGACACAGAGGGCTTGCTGGTGAAGTCACCTGCTTTGCGGCCGCAGAGCGGTGACACTCGATTGTACACACGCTGTTTAACACAGCAATGTTTGTGAGTGTATTCGTTTTTCTTTATTAAACTGATATCCTGTGGTTTTATGCTATGGAGGCATTCCTGTGTTTCTTTTTGAGAGCCTGAATGGGGAGGAGTGTGAGCCGTCTTTGGATCCTGGATTGTATTTATGTGACTGCAGAGCAGCTCCTGTTACAGGCTTGGTAAAAGCCTCAAGAAGGTAAGAGGCTGGTAAAAATAATCCCCACACTGAGGAAAATCGGGCTGGTTTGATTCACAGACATATGAGCACAATGTAACAAGTCTTCATTGAATGAGCACAATGTAACAAGTCTTCACTGAATTAACCACTGATCATCTGAATTGTTGAATGGAGCACAGATGCACTTTGCACTTTGGACTTTATTTTTAATATTTCATTATCACTTGATTGTGCACTGGATATAGTTTTATTCACTATCACTAATCCTGCAGTGATATTGTACTATCTGTTTTTGGACTATTATTTATGATTTTTTTATTTTTTTATTTTATATTTTATTTTATTTTTTATTTTATTATTATATTATTATATCTTTTTCATTGCACAGAAAAACAACAGTTTTATGATTGAACCGTTTAGGTTTTTAGGACACTTGCATTTTTGGACTTCTTTTCAGTTGTTGCTTTTTCCTGCATGTGTTTGCTAATTAGTAATTAACCACTACTTTCCAGGAGAGCTGGAGCTTTCATTCACTGCTATTATTGTTTTAATTATTAGCACTTTGCACTTGTTTTTCATCAAGCACTTTAAGGATTTATGACACATATTTTTTAAAAAAGGATTATTATCCCATGTACACTGTGCGGCCAGTCAGGCACTTTTATCCATTGGATTTCATTATTTATTCACTCGCAGTTCCTTCCACATCTAATTATTGATGTTGGATGGTATTCTTTGGGCATAGACCTCGAGTGTTACACATTTTTACCCCAGTAGAGGACGGACTCACTCTCATACTTTAGGAATCATTGTTTAGAATATTTTATTGTTTTAAATTATTGTCGGTTTTTAGTATTTGCAAGCGCCACTACATCCCCCTGTCTATCATATGCTGTCAGTGCGTGAGCACTATTAGTTGTGGCTGCTGCTTGATTGTAACTTTTAATTTATTTGTACCACTATATATATTTTTTCCCGGGTTAGGCTGGTTTGCGCATTAGTTCCCCCCTTGTTTTATACTGAGAAGTGTAACGCTTTCTTTTTCAGGAAACTCCATTCAGGACACACTCCCTTGACAGAACTGCGTGACGAGACTGGAACGCTCCAGAAGGGGAAGGAGGCTGTTACTACACCAGCCTCTACTCCCCGAAGGAAACGAACACGGAGGCAGCCGACAGGTTTCTGTCAGGTATCACTAACCAAATTGATCCTGCAGGACTTTGGTTGACAGAACAGTGGACTCTGGCGGTAACTCCATGTCCAGTTTTTTCCTCCTACCTCTTTGGAGGTCTCTCGAATGGGACAAATGGGACAGCTCCGTCCCCTACAACTGGGACACTCCATGGTATTACTTGGACACTTTAAAGTTCATCAAGGAGCTGGGGCTGCATGGAGTTAAGCCCGACTTGTGGAAGCCAAAAACTATCCACAAGTTGATTAGAGCATCGGACATCATTGAGACTATTCCAGGCCTCCCTTTAGCCACTTGTAAAGTGGTCTGGAGGAATGTTTCTTCAAAGAGACTCACCAACAGGCACAAAGATCTGGCGTGGATGGCAATCCAAGGGGGTTTGCCGCTGAGGACATTCATGCATGCCAGAAACCTGTGCAGATACAGGCACTGCCCTTTTTGTATCATCCAGGAGGAAACTGCTTTTCATGTTTTCTGGGAGTGCCCCTTTGCACAGAGCCTGTTGAGGGCCTTGGAACCTGAACTTAAAGACTTTGTACCACAGACTGCTATTACACACTTTGGTGTGTTAAACGGACTCTTCTGTGGGACACACTCACAGGAGGACATTGACAGTGCCTGGCGGGTGCTGTGCTGCTTCAAGGACTCCGTATGGTGTGCCAGAAAACGCCTCATCCACCAGAGGGAGAGGATGTCCATCACGGATTGTCGCAGACTGACGTTCAGTCTACTAAGAGACTATCACCTGATGGACTTTACGGAGGAAGAGGACGTCTAAAGATCTCCCCTCCCCCCCCTCTCCCAACTGTGTGTATCCATTGGTAGTTCAATAAAGCTTCGGGCCTGTGAACTCTTTCCTCCCCCCCCCCCCCCCCATCACATCCGTTGCCCAGTTGAAAGCTATTTTCTTTTGACAGTTTAATGACTTAAAAATGACATGTTTTTTGGAAAGTACTGATTTCAGGGTAATGCGGCGTCATGCATGATGCATCATACCGCAGAATGAGTGAATGAATGTAATTTATCTGTACGCTTGGAACTGAATGTACCCTGTATAAGTATTTATTTTTCAAAGAAAATATACAAAAAAACAAAGTATACATTTTCAATCAAAAATCTGTTCTTATCAGTTTAATATCTGATACGTCCCCTATCTGGGGACCATATATTAAATGGATTTTTAGAACAGGGAGATGGAAGAAGAGCTTGCTCTGTCCACTCCACGCATCGACCTGGTCTTGCAGTACCTCCACGACCGGTGCACCCCTCTCTTACGCAGTGTCAAAAAATTGATTTAACTGGAACATCATCCAACTTGTTTGTCTTGTGTGTTCTTGTTGCTGACAATGTTTCTTGCTTAAACTCGGTTCCGTGCTATAATAAACTGGCATTTAACCCTTGTGTCTTTGTCTTCATTGCTTCTTGTCACTTTCTTGCCAAATGCCACTACTTTATGAAGTTACCTGTACAGCAACACTTAGATTTAGTCAGTGCATCCAATTTTTGACAAGTCAGCTAGTGTTCTACTCCTCGCTCTCTCTCTTTCCTAAGGCCCAAAATGAAGCCTTCGATAAGCAGTGACCACTCTGCTGACAAACAAGGGGGCAGAATTTGCTCCATTGCTGTGTGCCTTGCTGCATGCAGCAGCTAGCTAGAAAAGTCAGCTGTAGCAAGGGTTTTTTATTTTTATCCGGAGGATCCCTTAGTCTTTGACTCCCTCTAGTGGCCCTCGATTTTCTTCCACGTTATGTTAACTAAGTCCACGTTATGCTAACTAGGAGGCCGGCCCATGCAAATGATTTTCCTTGTTGAACGTGCAGGAGAAGCAACGAGAAGCACCTGAATGTGTGCAATTCTTATTTTGGGATGACTGAAGGTCATGACTGGGCTCCAGCAGTGTTGGGCAGGTGTCAGAAAAGGGTGGATTGTCCAGTAGACAGGGGGTCAGGCCTGTAGACCAGCGACACCCGTCTGGCTGCGGATTCACACCTCCGGACAGCCTAGACTGGGGGGAAGGGCGATTGCCGGATACAGGCAAACGGGCAACTCTCAGCGAGCCCTCCGGTGGGGCCAGAAAGCCGCTCGCTCAGAACAGAGAATAATTGGGTTATCGCTTCTCGGCCTTTTGGCTAAGATCCAGTGTAGTTCTGCTGCATTCGGTGATTAGCCAAGAGGTGCCCGGGGTACCCGACGGTCGGCCTTGGGGGGATTGTTCTTCTTCGGAAGGCCCCACCTTGCTGCTATTGGCCTTGGGATTAGTCCCTGGGCAACGGGAAGCGATCGCCCTTTCTGAAGGCGGTTTTTCGGGGTTCCCCTTCGGGGGTACCCTTTCGGACGGAGGAAGATGGCGGCCCGTGGGCTACGGGACTCACTACGGTTCATCGTGAAGCCGGAATTCCAAGCGGAAGTCTGTTTGAGGACGATTGTGGTCGATGTCTTGTTGGATTCCTTATGCTTAAGGGTAAGAGATGTTGTGTGTCTGCAAGACTTCCCTCAGCAGAGGTTGTATGACATAACTTTCCTTTCCTCCGAGATGTGCTGGAATATCTACGAGAAGGTGAGGAACGAGGATAGTGAATTGTTAAGAAAAATGGAAGTTATTCCCTTATTCATGCAAGAAGAAAAAGCGATTGTTGTGCACATGTATAACCCCTTTGCAGATGTAAATTTGGTCAGAGCGTTCCTGAGTAATTATTGTGAGGATCTACGGGGCGGAGATAAAGTGTTTAACAAGTTTGATATCTGGACAGGAAAGTACCGATTTTATGGGAAGTTCCGGCGAGACTCGTGTGTTGGTGGGGTGAGGAGGCCTCCCGCGGTTTTCAACATTGGCGGAGAGAGGGGGTTCTTGTTTTATCCCAGACAACCGGTGTACTGTAGGAAATGTTGTGTGTATGGCCACACAAGTGGGGATTGCGATAGGGGAGTGAAATGCAGATTCTGTGGAGCCGAGGATCATGTCTCTAGAGAGTGTAGGCAAAAGAAGATGTGCGATATCTGCAAAAGACCAGGTCACCTTGCGAGACAATGCGAGGAATACGCGGCGGCAAAGATGAAGACAGAGGCGGAAAAGATAGCTAGGAATCTTGCAAAAGAGGAGAAGGAGCGGCAGAGGCTAGATCATCTGGCTCGGAGGCAGGGCAGAGGTAGGCCTGCGGAAAATGTGGGCCAGCCTGCTGCGTCCTCAGAGCAGGAAGCCAATGATGCTGCGCCTACAGGTCAGGCCGAGGCGGTGAACAGTAAGGGTGGCGCCGCAGATTCAGGTGTCGGTGCTGGTAACGATGCTGGGAGCCTCAGTGCCGCTGTAGGGGAAGGAGCCAATGTGGTCCAGGAGCATCAGGAAGAGAAGGAGGATGGAGTCGTGGTGGGTCAACAAGACGGTGGATCGGAGGAAGGACAGAGGAGTCCTGCGATGTCATGCCCTGGACGTCTCTCTGATTTGATGAGCGGGCTGTCATCTAGTGCGGAGGAGGAGGGTGATGAAGAAATGGACAGCGACGAAAGTTTGGAGTGTGGGCAGCGTTTAGTGATCTCAATGAATGAGACTGCACAATCCTCTACTAAGAGACCTCGGGAGGAAGGTGCAGGAGGGGGAGGAGAGGGGGAACCGCTTCCCGATGATGGAGGCTCTGGATCAGAGTCTGCCAGTTCTCCTTTTACTAGGAATAGACTGTCTTACGCTAATGTAGCAAGTAAAGGGCTGGAAGAGGGTAGGCATTTCCAAACAAGGCTTTGATATGGCTGTGCAAACCTTTTTGACTTTTTTTTTGATGGCTTTAACTGTATGCTCTGTGAACGTCAGGAGTATATGTTCAGGGTGGCGGTTTTTGAATACCTGGAAGGCGTGTGCTCAGATATTATCTGCGTCCAGGAGTGCGGTATTGAAAGAGCCTTATGTGGAGAATGGAAACATGGGGCGTCTGTGTGGTCTCCTTTGTGTGAGTCCAGGAATGAAGGAGTGGGGATTCTCATTAAAAGCCAATATATTCAGATTATATCCCACGAGGTGGTGGTTCCGGGGAGGTTGCAAATTGTGGTTTTGGAGGTGGCGGGAAAGGAATTTAAGTTAATTAATTGTTACGCACCGGCAGAGAAAAAGGAACGTGTGATATTTTTTAATGTGCTTAAGTTGTGGTTGCCTGGCAGAATTCCGACTATGCTGGTTGGAGATTTAAATTGCGTGAGGAGGAGTGAGGAAAGGCAGGGTGCAAGTCTGGAGAGTGGGACTTATGTGACCTCTAAAGCGCTGAATGAGATTTTAAATGATTTTCATCTCCAGGATACGGCTATGAGTGTACAGAAAGATAGTCTTTCCTTTACTTTTTTTTCAGATAAGGGGTCTGTCAGGTCCAGGATTGATTTTATTTTTGTATCCCTGGCCTTTAAAATTGTCGGGTATCAGGCTGACCCGGTACCCTTTTCGGCTCATGCCATAGTTTCAGGCTCCTTCTGTCTGGACGATGCCAAGATATGTGGGAGGGGTGTTTGGAAGCTCAACGTTTCTTTTTTGGAGGAGGAGGGGGTTGCTACCAATTTTAAGGATTTTTTTGAGCACCTTCCGTATAAAAAAAGTTATTTTGATGACATCCTGGAGTGGTGGGATTGGGCTAAAAACAGGATTGGCGTTTTCTTTAGGACACTGGGTGTGGAGGCGGCTAGGAGAAGGCAGGAGGAGGAAAGGAGGTTGGTGGATAGGTTGCACTTCCTATTTCAGTGCAAAAGGATGGGGGTGGATGTGGAGGAAGAATTGAAGGAGGTGCGTGAAGCTAGGATTAAGACGATTAAGGAGCATGGGAAAGGCATTGTATTTAGATCTAAAATTCAGGAAATGGAGGAAGATGAGCAATGTTCCACGTACTTCTTTAAAAAATCCTTTGGCCCAAAGAAGATGTTCCAGTCGGTGCTGGAAGGAGATGAGGAGGTGAGCGGTGATAGAATGATAGAATCTATCAAGTCTTATTATGCGGATCTGTATGGCGGTGGTGGTGGTGCGACGGATGAAGAGATGCGGGAGTATTGTGAGGTCGTGAGAGGGAATTTGAAGTTGGACGATGCGGAGATGTTGCTGGAGCCAGTGAAGGAAGAAGAAGTGGAGAAGGTGGTTAAGAGCATGAAGAGGAACAAGACCCCTGGAGGGGATGGCTTACCCATTGAGTTCTACGCAGACTTCTGGCCGGTGTTGAAGGACGCAGTATGTGAAGTGGTGAAGACCTGTATAGAAGAAAAAAGGATATCAAATTCAATGAAGGAATAATTACTTTATTGTATAAAAAGAAGGGAGACCAACGTGATATTCGTAATTGGCGTCCAATAACGCTCCTTAACAGTGACTACAAAATCTTTGCTAAATTACTGGCTAGTAGGATGAGTCGAGTGATCGATAATATTGTTGGAGAATGGCAAGTTTGTGCTGTTCCTGGGCGGAGGATCTCTGACAATTTGATCCTCCTAAGGGATTTTATATATTATACCCAGTGCAATAATATGCCTTTGGCAGTGGCAAGCATTGACTTAGAAAAGGCTTATGATCGGGTAACACATAAGTACCTGTTTACAGTACTAAGGCAGATGGGGGTGCCTGACGATTTTGTTAAAATGGTGGAGTGTTTGTACCAAGGCATTAGCAGTCAGGTCCTGGTCAACGGGAAGTTGTCAGGGGAGGTGGAGGTGAGGTCGGGGGTAAGACAGGGGTGTCCTGTGTCGCCTGTTGCCTTCATCTGTGCGATTGAGCCTCTCTTGAGGCATGTTGCGCGGGACAAGTGCTTCAGGGGAGTATTTGTGCCAGGTTGTGGGAATGAACCAGTTAAGGCCCTCTGTTACATGGATGACGTCAATTTTCTGTGTAACACGGCAAGATATCTGATGAGGGCAGAGCTTCAACTTGGCATTTTTGGGGCGGTCTCTGGACTGCGTGTCAACTGGGGTAAGAGTAGTGTGTGTGTCCTGAGTGGCACATGCGATACATCTAAAAGTAAGCTGAAGACTGTGCAGGAGGTGGTTGTATTAGGAGTGCATTTTGAAAGGGAACTGACAAACCAAGTCAACACGTCCAAATGTGCTGAGAAAATTGAGAGGAAGTTAAGTCTATGGAAAACCAGAAGGCTATCTTTGTCTGGGAAAACCTTGATTGTTAAAGCGGTGATCCTTCCTTTATTGCTTTATTGCTCTGTAGTTTTCCCACCAAATAAGAGATGGGTACAGAAGATCACAAGATCATTGTTTGTTTTCTTTTGGGGTTCCAAAATGGAGAAGGTGTCTAGGGAAGTGGTGACAAAGTGTATGCAGCTGGGTGGACACAATTTTCCAAATGTTGGCCTCTTCCTTGAAGTCCAGTGGTGGTTGGTCCACCTCAGGACTTTTCACGCGGGAGGGAAAGCAGCAGCCTTAATGCGTTATTTGATTGGATGGCCCTTGCTAAAATGGGGGTGGTGTGAAAGAGATCTCACAAGACCTATGTCCCTGATATTGCCAGTGTATTATTTAAAAATGTCAAGTTTTTTTCTGATTAATAAGTTACAGGAGCTGGGGGAGGGAGCTCGTAAAAAAGAGTCCTTATGGTTGTGGTTAAGGAGAGGTGAATTGCCAACCAATATTTTTGGTCTAAGCCTTAGAAAAGCTGAACGCTGCTGGAAAAGTTTATTATTTAAAGGTGTGACCAATAAACAGCGGGAGGTGGTGTGGTTAGCGTTTCACAATTGTTTGCCCACAATGTCTTTTTTAAAATCCAGAGATCTGGTAAGGAGGGAAGTATGCCCTAGAGATGGGTGTATGGCAGATGAAAGCGTGAGGCATGTTTTTTGGGAGTGCAGTTTTGCTGTAAAAGTGTGGACGCTATTGCATGGCTTTGTGAGAAGAGTGGTGGAGGTGGATGTTGTGTCACTTGAGAAATGTGTTTTTGGGTTGGTGGAAGGAAGCAAGGAAAAGCAACGTAAGATGTTTGTCGTGTCTGCAGTGATAAAAGAAGCGATGTGGGAAACGCGGTGTGCTTTTGTGAAAAAGAAAATGGTGCTAACTGAGAAAGATTGTGTTGATTGGGTGATGGCAAAAATGTTTTATGTTCTGATGGTGGAAAGGAGGAGAATGGGAGAGGAGGAGGCGAATGTGTTTTGGAATTTTGAGAAGTGGCGGGTGGGGGATGGATAGGATGTTTTGTTTTTTACTGTGTATGTTATTTTATTCTTGATTTTACCTTTTCTTATGTCCTGATACGCTAGTATGATGCAAAGAACACGGCTCTGGTGATGGTACGGGGTTGAGTTATGCCTAAGTCTGTGATTCAGTCTGAGTAGCGTTGAAAAAAAAAAAAAAATCTGTTCTTATCAGTTTAATATCTGATACGTCCCCTATCTGGGGACCATATATTAAATGGATTTTTAGAACAGGGAGATGGAAGAAGAGCTTGCTCTGTCCACTCCACGCATCGACCTGGTATTGCAGTACCTCCAGGACCTGTGCACCCCTCTCTTACGCAGTGTCAAAAAATAGATTTAACTGGAACATCATCCAACTTGTTTGTCTTGTGTCTTCTTGTTGCTGACAATGTTTCTTGCTTAAACTCGGTTCCGTGCTCTAATAAACTGGCATTTAACCCTTGTGTCTTTGGCAAGAAAGTGACAAGAAGCAATGAAGACAAATGCCACTACTTTATGAAGTTACCTATACAGCAACACCTAGATTTAGTCAGGGCATCCAATTTTCGACAAGTCAGCTAGTGTTCTACTCCTCGCTCTCTCTTTCCTAAGGCCCAAAATGAAGCCTTCAATAAGCAGTGACTACTCTGCTGACAAACAAGGGGGCTGAATTTGCTCCATTGCTGTGTGCCTTGCTGCATGCAGCAGCTAGCTAGAAAAGTCAGCTGTGGCAAGGGTTTTTTATTTTTATCCGGAGGATGCCTTAGTCTTTGACTCCCTCTAGTGGCCCTCGATTTTCTACCACGTTATGTTAACTAAGTCCACGTTATGCTAACTAGGAGGCCGGCCCATGCAAATGATTTTCCTTGTTGAACGTGCACGAGGAGCAACGAGAAGCACCTGAATGTGTGCAATTCTTATTTTGGGATGACTGAAGGTCATGATTGGGCTCCAGCAGTGTTGGGCAGGTGTCAGAAAAGGGTGGATTGTCCAGTAGACAGGGGATCAGGCCTGTAGACCAGCGACACCCGTCTGGCTGCGGATTCACACCTCCGGACAGCCTAGACTGGGGGGAAGGGTGATTGCCGGGTACAGGCAAATGGGCAACTCTCAGCGAGCCCTCCAGTGGGGCCAGAAAGCCGCTCGCTCGGAACAGAGAATAATTGGGTTATCGCTTCTCGGCCTTTTGGCCAAGATCCAGTGTAGTTCTGCTGCATTCGGTGATTAGCCAAGAGGTGCCCAGGGTACCCGACGGTCGGCCTTGGGGGGATCGTTCCTCTTCGGAGGGGCCCCCCATGCTGCTATTGGCCTTAGGCTTAGTCCCCGGGCAACGGGAAGCGATAGCCTTCCTAAAGGCGTAGGTGGTCGGTTGGCGGAGCTAGGGGGTTCCCCTTGTGGGGCCCCTTAGGTGGGCGAGCGGATCCTTGGACCTTCTTTCAGGATGGCGAATCGTGGTCTGAAGGACTCTTTGAGGTTCCTGGTGATGCCAGGCTTTAAGGAGCAAGTTACGTTGAAGACGATCGTTGTGGACGTGTTGATGGAGACCTTTAATACCGCGGTGAGGGATATTATGTGTTTGCAGGATTTTCCAAATCAGGGAATTTATGATGTGACCTTTTCTTCCACAGAGATCTGCTGGAACATCTTTGAGAAAGCAGAAAAAAGAAAAGGAGAAGGAGCCTTGAAACTACTACAGATAATCCCATTATTCATGGAGGAAGAGAAAGTAATTATTGTACACATGTACAACCCGTTTGCAGACCCTGTACTTGCAAGAGCATTTCTGGATAATTACTGTGAGGTGTTAAGAGGGGGAGAACCTGTACTGAACAGATACAAGATTTGGACAGGAAAATACATATTTTCTGGCAAATTTAAGTTGGACCCAACATGTATTGGGGGCGTGAGACGGCCACCACCCGTCTTCACGGTCGGAGGAGAGAGGGGTTTTTTGTTTTATCAAGGCCAGCCTAAATACTGCAGGAAGTGCTTGATGTATGGCCATACAAGTGATGAATGTGACTCATCCGAAAGATGCAGGCTTTGTCAGCAGGTGGGACATAAGGCCAAGGATTGTAAAGCGGGGAAGGTATGTGACATTTGTAAGCGTGCTGGTCATCTGGCCAGGGAGTGCCCGGAATATGAAAGGGAACGCAAAAAGTACCAAAGTACCAGATTGGGAGGAGAAGCGAAAGAACGGAGGGGCAGACAAGAATGGGGGGCTGAGCAGAAGGCTCCCAAAGGGGGGCATGCCAGCGAAACCCAGAGGTCCGCACCCAGTGACGTTCCACCCAGTGACGCGGCTGGGGCGAGTGGCGGAGTGGGGTCAGGTGCGGACGCAGCAGCGGATGATGCCGGCCACGGCTCTGCACCCCCCCAGATGGCAGAGGGTGATTTAGGGGGCCACGCGGGTGGTCCTGATGTGGATGCCAATCCCCCCCGGGAAGATGAGATGGAGGTAAGTGGTTCGGCTGAGCAACCCCTGGACTTACCTGAGGGTGTGGAGATCATTATCGAGGGAAAGGAGCGGGTCGACAGCCCCACTTATAGTCCCTGTGAAGCATCGGTCCTGATTGGGGACATTTCTTCCAGTGAGGAGGAGGAAATGGAAGATGAAGATGATGACGATGGTGGTGATAGCGAGAAAAGTCTGGAATGTGGTCAGCGGATGGACTTTACCCCTGGAACTGAGACCCAGGTGTCGGGCAAACGGAAGGGGGGGGGATAGCGGGGAGGAAGGTTCCCTGCATATTGCCTCTCCTGGGGACTCTGAAGAGGAGGTCGCCAGTTCACCTGGACCAAGAAGAAGCAGGAGAGTGAGACATGAGAAGGCTAGTCAGCAGAAAGGACAACATAAATGAGTGTGATGGCTAGATTTCCTTTTTTGATAATGGCTCTTATTGTAGCCTCTTTGAACGTGAGAAGCTTGAAGTCCGGGGTAAGAAAAGCCCTGATTATGGACTATTTGCAGTCTGTGAAGGCAGATATTATCTGTATACAGGAGTGTGGAGTGGAGGATCTCCATGATGTCTCTAAATGAGAGAAGGGTGTTGCAATATGGACCCCCTGTTGTGAGATTAGATCTGAAGGCGTGGGGGTATTAGTCAAAAATGACAATATCAAAGTGCTATCACATGAGGAGGTGGTGCCTGGAAGGTGTCTATCCGTGATGTTGGAATTTGAGAACAGCAAAATAAGGTTATTGAACTGTTATGCTCCAGCTGATAAGAGAGGGCGGAGGGATTTTCTGAAACTGTTGAAATTACAATTGCCGGGAAGTTACTACTATTGTTGCGGGTGATTTTAACTGTGTAAGAAAGATGAGTGACAGGCACGGTATCAGTGAGGGAGGAGGTGTGGATGTGACCTCCCGGTTATTGAATGAATTAATCACGGATATAAGATTGAAGGATGTGGCTGTGGAGGTGGAGGGGGAACAAGTAGCACACACTTATTTCTCAGATAAAGGCACTGTGTCATCACGCATAGATTTTATTTTTGTATCGGAATTTGTGGAGGTGGAGGGGTACGAGGTAGCCCTAGTTCTTTTCTCAGATCATAAAATGTTGTTTTGTAAGATAAAACTGGGAGCTGGAGTAAGGTTTGGGAAAGGACTATGGAAATTAAATGTGGCTGTATTGGATGATGATGATGTGTGTGAAAGGGTTGGTACTTACCTGGAAGAGCTGGTAAAACAGAAAAGAGACTTTGTAAATATCCTTGGGTGGTGGGATTGGGCCAAAAGCCGCATTGCCATGTTTTTGCAAAAGGTGTGTAGCATGAAAACTTAGAGGAGAAGGAAAATAACTAATGTTATAAGAAAAGCTGCACTTTTTGTATAAATGCAAAAGAATAGGGGTGGAGGTGGAGGAGGACTTGAAGGAGGTGAGAGAGCAACGAGATAAAATATTGAAAGAGAAAGGCAAGAAAATCATTTTTAACGCAAAGATAAAGGAGCTGGAGGAAGATTCTTCTTCAAGAAAGCTTTTTCTGGGAAGAAAGTGATGGCCACTGTGTTGGCAGGGAGGAGGAGGTCAAGGGTGGAAGGCTGGTGGAGGAAGTTTTTTCCGTTTATAAGAGTCTCTACGATGTCCAGGAAGGTGTGATGGAGGAAGAACAATTAGAATACGCAGTGTGGTGAAAGATGCCTGGAGAAGGAAGAAGCAGAAGGACTCTTGGATGCAGTGACAGAGTTGGAAGTGGAGAGTGTGCTGCAGAGAATGCAAAAGAACAAAAGTCCCGGGAGGGATGGGTTCCCCGTGGAACTTTATGTAAAGCTCTGGCCGTTTTTGAAGGAACATTTGACTGAAGTGGTCCAGTACTGTGTGTCTACAGGGGAGATGTCCCCAACAATGAAGGAGGGGGCAATTACCTTAATTTTTAAAAAAGGTGACCGCGGGAGATTAAAAACTGGCGTCCTATCACTCTGCTAAATTTGGATTACAAGCTGGTTGCCAAGTTATTGGCAACCAGGATGAGTTTGGTGGTAGCTAGGCTGGTGGGTGAGGGTCAGGTATGTGCGGTCCCTGGTCGAGAATAACAGACCTTTTAATTTTGGTACGGGATTTAATTACCTATGCCCAGTTGAACATATACCCTTGGCCCTAATGGGGATGGATTTAGAAAAGGCCTACGACAGAGTGCGCACTCTTTTCTTTTTAAAGTGCTCGATAAGATGGGAATTCCACCTCCCTTCCTGAAAACTTTGAGAGGGTTATATACCGGTATTAGAAGCCAGGTAATAGTTAATGGTAGCTTGACCAACTTTTTCCCAGTGTTGGCTGGAGTAAGACAGGGGTGCCCATTGTCACCCATCCTGTTCATTTGTGCTATGGACTCACTCCTGCGGCATGTACAGAGGGATAAGGGGATGAGAGGTGTCTTTCTGCCCGGGAGTAGGGGGGGGAGAACGCCAAGGCAGTGTGCTATATGGACGACATAACTTTAATTTGCTCGTCGGAGGCTGATGCCCGAAGAGCGGAGCTCCAACTGAGCTTTTTTAGCAGCATGTCCGGCCTGAGAGTAAACTGGCAGAAGAGCCAAATTTGCTGCTTAAGTGGATCTGGAACTATTAAAAACGTTAAGTTAAAATCGTCGATGAGATGGTGATCCTTGGGACGCAGTTTCAAAAGAGACTTGTTGAGTCAAGCTAATGCTGAAAAGGCATTGGAGAAAATCCGGAATCGGTAATGAAAATGACCAAATCGGTAATCTTACCGTTGCTCCTTTATTTTAGTTTAGTTTTTCCCCCAATGCAAGGTGGATGAAGAAAATTGTAAGAGTTATTTTTATATTTTTTTGGGGCAGTAAAATGGAGCGGGTGGAAAGGAGATCAGTTATGAAGAATCCTGGAAGGGGGGGCTGTGGCTTTCCGGATATTCCTGTTTTTTTTAATGCCCACTATTGGCTGGTGCATTTTAAGGCCTTTAGTGGGGGGGGGGTAAAACTGCCACTTTGATGCGGTACCTGGCTGGATGGGCCCTGATGAAGTGGGGCTGGTGCACTAAAGATCTGATGAAACCTGTGGCCTTGGTGACTCCGTTTTTCTATTTAAAGTTGATGACCTTTTTTGGAGCCAACAGATTGGTAGAGTTAGGAGAGGGCGCAACGGACAAAAATACGCTGTTCAGATGGATTAGAGGGGAGGAGGTGCGAGACAATATCTGTGGTCTTGGGTCCAGGATGGTAGAAAACTTGCTGGAAGAACTTTTCAATAGAAGGAGTGTCCAATAGGCAAAAGGAGGTGTCCTGGTTGGCTTTTCATGGAGCCTGCTGACTAAGGCCTTTTTAAAGGGAGGGGACCTGGCTAGAGAGGAGAGTTGCCCGAGAGACGGATGTAATAATATGGAAACAGCTGAGCACGCCCTGTTCAGCTGTACTTTTGTACAGAAGGTTCAAGAAAAGTTGGTCCCCTTTGTTGAGGAGGTGATAGGAGTGAAAGACTCAAATAAATTGATTTGGTTCTTTGGGTTGGTGGAAGGGTCAGCAGTAATACAGAGGAAGATTTGGATCCTGGCAGCTATTTTTGTGGTGGACGGGTCGTCTTTGAGATTATATAATTTGCCGTAGTAGCAGCTAAAAGCGT
Organism: Rana temporaria; assembly: GCF_905171775.1. Lineage (NCBI taxonomy): Eukaryota > Metazoa > Chordata > Amphibia > Anura > Ranidae > Rana > Rana temporaria. The sequence goes on from NC_053492.1 coordinate 54,738,136, forward strand.
CTGCGATTTGCTGGGGGTGGAATATTTTCTGAGCGGTGTCGGGGTGTAGCACAAAAGGGATTTTCGTTTTATATCTATGGCCTTTAAGGGTCTTTGATAATAATTTCCCTGCCTTGTTACCTGTAGTGTAGTAGGTCATCCTCAGACGTTTGGAGGTTCGCTCGAAGCTCTCCAGTAGGAGGAGTCTGAGGTTATATCTAAGTTTTGTGAGTTGCTCAGATAAGTTCCTAGATGGGTTCTGTTTATTTTTGTTATCTAGGTCTGTGATTTGACTCATCAATTCTGTAAATCGGCTCTGTCTCTGCCTCTTGGACCTTGCGCCAGCCTGAATAAATATGCCTCGTATAAATGCCTTATGGGCATTCCACAGCGTGTAGGGGCTTTGGACAGAATCTTGGTTGTTTTTAAAGAATTCGACTAACTGGGTTCTGATTTTGTCTTTAACCTCCCCGTTTTGCAGAAGAAAGGTGTTTAGTCTCCAAACCGGGGTTCGTTTACAAGAAGCAGAATCAGCTAAGGATAACACCACAGAAGCATGGTCACTCCACGAAATTTCATTAATCTTAATCGATTTAACTGAAATAATACATTTGTTCAACCAGAAAAAGATCAATCCTTGTATAAACACCGTGAGGTATAGAAAAAAAAGTGAAGTCCTTTTTATTATCGTGTAGGCAGCGCCAGGCATCGTACAGATTGTGCTTAATAAGTGATGGAGATAGTGCCGGTAGGTGACGGGCAGAGGAAGTGGTGGAGTCTATAGTTGGGATCAGGGGTTATGTTGAAGTCGCCACATAGAACAAGTGAACCCTTCTTGACTTTCGATACTACTTTCATGAATTATTAAAAAATGAACTTGGCGTTTGTTAGGGGACTGGCAGCTATTTTTAAAGAGGTGATGTGGGATTCTAGGTGTTGGGAGGCCAGAAGGAAGCGTGTGTTGTCAGAAGGCGATTGTGTGAACATGATTCTGGCCAAATTGTATGTGGTGATGTTGGTAGATAGGAGGTGGATGGGGATGGATGAAGCGAATGAGTATTGGAATTGGGGGAGGTGGAAGAGGGGTGGAGGGTGGGGGTAGGGATTGTATATTGTATTTAATTTGTATATTGTGATCTTTTAAAATCAGTTTTAAAATCACTCGGGCAAGAGGTGCCATGATGAACAGCAGCAGCAGCAGTGGTAATAGTAGTATATAGTGGCAAATAACTCGTGACATAGGTGTCGTGACTGAGCAACAGCAGTAGTAGTAATAGTAATAGTAGACAATATAGTGTCAAATCACTCGGGAAAGAGGTGCCATGAACAGCAGCAGTGGTAAGAGTAATAAAAATGGCAAATCACTCGGGCAAGAGGTGCCATCAGCAGCAGCGGTAAGAGTAATAAAAATGGCAATATCTCTCGGACAAAAGGTGACAGCAGCAGTATGAGTAATATAATCGGTACATAATCACTCAGCCTTTTGGCATTAGCAGTAGGAGCCCATATGGTGGCAAAATTACAAAGCTTGAAGTTGCAGTAGCATGGTGATTAAATTTGAAAAGCAGAATGACACAGGCCTTAAGTAGCTGTAGCCTGACTATACCATAGTGCCTCATAATTTAAAAGTTTGATTAACGTTATTTCTATGCTATACGTGACTTTTTAAATTCATGATGAGCAATTACTTTTCAAAATAATGTGGCAGCAGCATCAGGACTCCTTATAGTGGCTTAATGACACAGCATGGAAATATTTATGCCCTTAACACTACCTGCCGACTATGAGTTTTCAAAGGTATAAATACATCAGGGAATGAATGACAAGGGACCCTCAGCGCCCTGAACCGACGGCGGGTGCCAGAAAGTCACCGCCGATCCAGGACTCATTCATCTTGATGAATGTGAGTCTGTCCACGGAGTCTGTGGACAGATGGGTCCTCTTGTCCGTGACCACCCCACCTGCCGCGCTGAATGTCCGCTCAGATAGTACGCTGGAGGGGGGGCAAGACAATAACTCCAGCGCATACTGAGCAAAGCTCGCGGCAGGTGTCCAATCTGGCAATCCAGTACTCCATGGGGTCGTCGGTGCTCATACTGTCAGAAGCACCGACGGACCCCATGTAGTCTGCCACCATGTGGGCCAGCCGCTGGTGGCGACTGCTGCTGCTGCTGGTACTGGGTCGCTCAGATTGGAAGAACATCCTCATCTCACCCATTAGGTCCCCTGCTCGGCTGCTGCTGCTGCTGGGTTGCAGCCACCTGCTGGGTGAGATGAGGGGGGACAACTGGAGACCGGGGAGTTGCCTGCTCCAACCGGCTGACTATGCGTGCCTGCAGTTCCTCCATCCAGTGCTGCCTCCGGCTGGCTGGGAGGAACTGCTCCAGTTTCCCCTTGGATCTAAAAGGGTGGCCATCCAAAATTCATCCCTCTCCTTGATAGTCTTAACCCGGGGGTCCCTCCTGAGGCATCTCAGCATGTGGGCAGCCATGGGTAAGAGCACAGCCCGCTGTGACTCCTCATGGCTGCCCGGGTCCATGACGTCGGACTCTTCATGCTGGAGGCGCTGCTGCTCGCGCTCAGAGAGCCCAACCCCCGGACTATCGGTGCCCCAACACCGGCTCTCCCTCCTGACCAGGCCCTGACTCCAGGTTGTCACCAGTAACCTCCTCATCATCATCATCATCCTCCTCCTCCTCCTCCTCGTCCTGGGCCTGGTCTTGGTGTAGCAGTGTTGCCTCCTCCTGCTCCACCAAGGCACTCTCCCCAGCTTCGAGCAGGCAATCTAGTGCCCTGTCCAGCAGGAACACTATAGGGAGCACGTCATTGAGGCCGACATGCTCCCTGCTCACCATCTTGGTCCCTGCTCGAAAGGGGCCAACACATGGCAGAGCTGGTGTATCTGCCCCCACTGCGCACTGGTGATGTACGGGAGTGTTTGTGATGGCCCGGCAGTGCCTTGCTCCAGCAGGTATTCCTTCACCGCCCTTCGCTGCTCCCACAACCTCTCCAGCATGTGGAGGGTGGAGTTCCACCGCGTCACACTGTCCACCATCAGCCTGTGAAGGGGCAGGCTGTTGTCCCGCTGCAACTTGGACAGGGACGCGGGGGTAGCGGTTGGGGAGCGCCTGAAGTGGCTGGCAATCCTACGTACCCTTAGCACAATGTCACTCAACCCGGGATAGGTGCGCAGGAATTCTGCACCACGAGGTTGAGGACATGTGCCAGACAGGGCACGTGGGTCAGACTGCCAGCCTGGAGGGCGGAGAGTAGGTTGCTGCCGTTGTCACAGAAAACCATACCTGCCTGGAGCCTTCGGGGTGTCAGCCACTTCTGGACCTGAGCCTGAAGTGCGGTCAGTACTTCTTGTCCAGTGTGTCTCCGGTCCCCTAAACTAATAAGCTGGAGCACGGCCTGACAGCGCACGTGCCCCACACTTGAGTAGCTACGGGGGCGCTTGCTGGGAGGCTCAGCAGCTGCGGAGACAGTGGCTTGACGGAGACCAGCAGTTCTCCCCTGGCCCCCCCGGGGCGGCACCACAAAATCTGATGCCGCCGATCCCTCCCCGGCGCCTCAGAGGGAAACCCCAATGGGCCGTGAAGCTGATGTACCGGCCCTGCCCATGCCTGCTGGTCCAGCCATCCATTGTGAGATGCACCCTGTCGCTGACAGCGTGATCCAGCGACAGGGTTACATTCTGCACAATGTGCTGTGTAGGGCAGGGACACAGTCCTGGCAAAGAAATGGCGGCTGGGGACACGCCATTGGGGTTGGGCCTGCTTCCAACATCTGCCTGAAGGGGTTGCAGTCCAACAATGTTGAAGGGAAGCAGATGTTGGGCAATAAACCCTTGCCAGGAGCCCATTGAGGGAACGCACACGTCGGTCTCCAGGGGGGAAGGGAGGGGTGCGTTCGAAGGCGTCGGAAAGCGACACCTGTCGCCGGACGGCAGTGCAGGACACAGAAGAGGAGGGTGCTGTGGAAGTAGAGGTCTGGCTGCTGGTACCAGTACCTCTACTAGAGGGAGCGGGGGGTATGACCTGCTGGGAACAGATGAAGCTGTTGGACTCTTGGGGGCTGGGGGTGGGTACTAAAGGCACCGGTGTACTGGTGGTGCTACTGGGAGTCGGGACTGACGACTCAGTGGCACTGCTGTGCCCCATATACTCCACCACTACTGGAGCCTGAGAAGGCGGCTGCCCGAGGGAAAAAAATTGCGGATGAGGCGGACTCCCCTTCCACCTGATCCTCTACCACTAGTAGGGGCGCGAGAGGTACCCGTGCTGCAGCGACCCAGCCCTGGGGAGTAACTCCCCTACCCCTGCTGCCACGGCCACGTATGCTGCTCATACTTGCTGATGTGGGGGGGATGTGAGAAAGGAGTGTGTTTTTTTAGCAAGACAGGCACGCAGACAAAGACGCAGACAGCTACTAAACTATAATAAAACTACTACACCTAAAAGTTTTTTTTTTTTTTTTTTACACTGACTGACAAGGACAAAGACCAGGACTACAAATACTAAACTAATATGCACTAAACAAACACTAACTACTTACACAAAGTTATATGGCTAAACTAAAGCAATTTTTTTTTTTTTTACACAAAACAGACACTAAACACACACTAAACTAAGCTACCTTAAAGAAATGTACACTTACACTATGTACACTTACACGAACTACACAGAAATCTAACACTAAGCTACACTAACCTGGACAAAACAACACAAATCTGAGATTTTAAAAAAGCTGTTGGTCTTTGCTTTGAAAAAAGCAGTTTAGAAGCTGGAAAATCAGAACTCAAAGCACTATAGGAAGCACAATGCTGATGCTCTAAGCTCTAAGATCACACAGAAACACTCCACTCTCTCTAGCCACCTTGTGAATCTGCACTGAAATACTGCTGGGAGTGATCTTATATACTGGTCGTGCAGGCAGGTTCCTATTGAGGTTGCTAACACTCTGACAACTGTGGTAGGAGAACTCTGATTGGCTCTGATGCAAAAGAAGGGCGGAGAAGGTTTTTGCGAATATTCGGAAATCGAATATTCGCGATTGCGAATATTCGGCAACATAAAAGGATCGCCTCAGCTACTCGGCCCAGGGTCTCTAATCATACCAGCAATTCTTTTAGACGTCGATGGAGATCACTAGGATGTGATGTGTTTTAAAAATAAAATTGAAAAAATACGAATATTCGGATAGCGAATATTGACCGCGAAATTCGAGTTATCGCGAATACTCGAATATGCCATATTCGTAACGAATATTCGCAATGCGAATATTCTTGAGCAACACTATTGGGCAGGTGTCAGAAAAGGGTGGATTGACCAGTAGACAGGGGATTAGGCCTGTAGCCCAGCGACACCCGTCGGCTGCGGATTCACACCTCCGAACAGCCTAGACTGGGGGGAAGGGCGTTTGCCGGGTACAGGCAAACGGGCAACTCTCAGCGAGCCCTCCGGTGGGGCCAGAAAGTCGCTCGCTCGGAACAGAGAATAATTGGGTTATCGCTTCTCGGCCTTTTGGCTAAGATCAAGTGTAGTCTCCACTGCCTGATTCTTAGTCAAGAGGTGTCTGGGGTACCCGGAGGTCGGCCTTGGGGGGATCATTCTCTCGGAGAGCCCCCCTTGCTGCTATTGGCCCGAGGCTTAGTCCCCAGACAACGGGTTGCGATCGCCTCGCCCTACCATCCATGTGGGTGGGGGTGGGATCGGTGGGCGAGAGGATGATTGGGCCGCCTAGTGCACCCAATACTTTGAGGCTGGCCGTGGCCGAGGCATAAGCGTGACATAGTTGGTTTGCATTTCGTTCAGAAGCGTTTGATCGAAGAGCTTTTTGGGATGCCGAGAGAAAAGCATTTTTTTGCGTGCAGTGTTTCCCCACCACTGGATTGTATGATGTTACTTTCTGGAAAAAGGAAGGCCTGCAGACATGCCTGCTTCGGAAGGGGGAGAAGGAAGGCCATGAATTATTGGATGGGATCATGTTCCTGTCAAGTGAGACGACAGTGCGGCTCCCCATCACTGTGCATATGTACAACCCTTTTGTACATGATGGGGAGATCGCTGCATTTTTTGCATAGGTACTGCGAGTCAGTTTCTGCGGGCGTGAAATTGACAAATGTTTTCGGTACCTTCAACGGGCAGCGTAGATTCTGGGTCACCTTCCAGGCGGACAAGGAAGGGGTCGGTGGCGTCCAGCACCCCCCCCAGTCCTTCTCCATAGGATGGAACCGTGGTTACCTGTGGTACCCGGGCCAACCACTCTTCTGCAGGCAGTGCTTCGCCTTTGGGCACACAAAAGACCAGTGCGAGTCCGGGTTGGCTTGCCGCAACTGCTTCAAGCAGGGTCACGAGGCGAGCCAGTGTCCAGAGGGTAAGAGCTGCCACATCTGCGGGAGCCGTACCCACCTGGCTAGGCAGTGCCCTAAGGTTGGGAAACCAGCGAAGCCATCAGAGCCCACAATCGTGGTGCAGGGATTAAGGCGGTGGAGGCTCCAGAAGCGGTTGTGGAGCGAAGGTACTGTCGTACGCAGATGTGGCCAGGGGTCCTCTGGCTGCTGCGGTGAATCTCCGGTGACCAGACCACATGGCTAATCGAGGAAGTAGGGGTGTGGGTTGCCTGCCCCCCTATGGAGGGTGAGCCCGGTCCCTCCCCTCTGGACGCCGTGGGGAGGAAGGGACCTCTTCTCTTCCGAGAGGAGTGTCCCTGACAACCTCATGGCCAAGGGGGAGATGGAGGGGGAGCGGCATGGAGTCGGAGGGCCCCGAGGTGGAAGGGATGGAAGTGGGGCAGCCTTCCTTAAAAAGGAAGTTGGAGGGCGCAGAGGCCCCTACTTCCTCCCAGGACATTGGCTCCATTCCAGACTTCCCGGATCATCGGAAGCAGTTGTCGACTCGGACTCCTCACAAGCACCATCTTATGTGAGCACTGGTCAGGTGTCCAGCCTGCAGGAGGTGATGGGGTACTGCAGGCCCAGTTCCGAGGAGGAGAAGGAGAAGGAGAAGAAGACCGAAGACCGGAGGGGTAAGTCCGGGGTTGGGGGTGAGCCATCGTACCCGATCCGGAAAAAGCAGGAAAAAAAAAAAAGTCATGACGGGAGTATGATCCTTTTCTAATATTTTATGGCCTTACGTGTTGTCTTCCCTCAATTGCAGAAGTATTGGGATGGCGTGTAGGCGGGCAGCGATTTTCCAAATACTATCTGGAGTCGCTGCCGATTTTATTTGCCTACAAGACTGCAATTTGAGGGAAGCTCCCCACACCGCTAAATGGACTCTGTGGGATGCGGTGTGGTCCCTCGGCCGAAGCAGGAATACGGGTGTGGGATCCTCTTTAAAAAAAACACACAAACATCTCCCCACCCACCTCTCTCCACCTTCTTAAAATCTTGATCCTCCTATTTTTTAGAGTATGGGGGTGTTTGTTTAAAATTGTTTTGTGTTTATGCACCGTGGGATAAAAAAGGAAGGCTGGACCTGTGGGAGAAAATTAAGTTTTTTTTGGGGGGGGGAGGGATCCGGTTAATTGTGGTGTGGGGATTTTAATTGTATTATACGTAGTGGGGATAGGTGTGGGGGTGGTGTGGGGATATTGACAAATCGGGAAAGGAGTTGGGTGAGATTGTGCGGTTATTTGTTTAAGGGATGTGGGTGAGGATGGTGGGTCTACTTATTTAGGCGATAAAGGCACTGTACAGTCACGTATTGATTTTTGTTTTGTCCTCAAAAAAATTGCAGGCGGAGTCCTTTGCCGTGCATCGGGAGCCTTTCTCGACCATGGTAGGATGTTGTGAGTATGGATCCAGAGGTAACGTATGGTAAAAGTGTATGGAAGTTGAATGTGGAGTTGTTGGAAGATGAGAATGTGATAAGAGAGTATGGTGAGTTTTTTGTGAAACTGAAGAGGAGGAATGATTTTTTTAAATGTGATTGAGTGGTGGGAGTGGGTGAAAGAGCAGACTAATGCCGCATACAGAACGGTCATTTTTTGCGATGGAAAAAAAATGAAGTTTGAAGTGATGAAAAAAACTTCATTTTCAAAAACGATGAAGCATACACACCATCGTTTTGAAAAATGATGAACAAAGTGACGGCACTCTAAAGGGGAAGTTCTGTTCGCCTTGAGGCTGCTTTTAGCTGGTTACTTGTTAGTAAAAGACGTTTCGTGCTTTTTTGTCTGTTACAGCGTGATGAATGTGCTTACTCCATTAGTGTTTATATATAATTGAATTTGCAGTGTAACATCGCGGTAGCATTAGCACTGAAAAGTCTTCGCTTTAAAACATCCTCGGGCCCCTCCATTTCAAATTACAGCACCTTTCATAACTCCCCTCTCCCGGAGATTCACAACTTTGACCCAACACACTCTAGATTTGACTCCTATATTGGGAACTCCATACTGCATCCACATTTATTGTAAACAAACAACTATAACTGTTGATTAACCATTAATCTGTCACTGAATTGACACACATATGTATAGTAGTGTCTGAATGTTCAGTGTTTCCAGAGTAAAAATCTTGGCTTAGATTATCAAGTTTTACTTTGCCTTTGATGCAACTAAATACTATATTACTTTAATATGTTTATGTATTTCTTTCATTCCTCTTTTGGAATGATTTTGATAATGCCCACTGTTACATGACAACTAAGTTCATTTGAGGAGCATAGTATAGAGGCCGGCCTCAAGGGGGATCCCCCAATTGGTTTCCTTTGGCAGCACCGCCGACACCAGGACCCTCCCCTAACCTAGCGGCCACCCGAGCCACTTGCCGAGCCTCCACCTGTCCTTCGGACTAGTGTCTGGCTTCAGGCATAGTGGTCATCACGGGCCGCTCCGTCGAATCGAGCGGCCCGGTTTAGGTCACATTCGCCCTATAGCGCTCTGGAGCTGTTTACTACAACTCCCAGAAGCGCTAGCGCCTCTGCGCGCATGCGCGATTGGCCTATCTTGGCTGGAGCGCATGACTCAGACGCGGTCTGACGCACAGCGCTCGGGGGCCCCTATATAACGAGGCAGCACACACTTCACTCAGTGTGGAGCTGAGCTGCAGCACAATCGCTGCTGCGGTGGCCAGGAAACTTTAGTCCCTCCAGCTACCCATACACACTGGTAAGCTAATTTTTTGATTTTCCGCCCCATTACCTGGTCTTTACAGAGCCTTGATGGTTTAGGCTCACTTTTTAATCTGTGATCCAAAAATTTGTTTTGTAGATTGGCTCCGGTTACGCTGCTATTGTGTGCCTTGTTCTACTTCAGCGGCATACATGTTGTATATCTCTTTCAGGTAAATCCTTGTTTATCCTCCTTATTCAATTTGGTTTGGTCTCTTTCTGGTGGGAATGTGTCTCTCTCCCTTCTGGCCCTCTAAGCTTTGGCTGACGCTGCCAGCCTGGTGTCAAAATTTAAATTTACACCCATGGCACAAAAGTATAAATATGCAGTTTTACATTGTTATTACCAGCTCCTTTCGCTCAAGGGGATTTTTTGGCTGCCCCCTCCATTAAGACCTCTCCCATAAGGAATCAGCTTTACTGATACAAGATATCAACCGGATAGTCTACCAATATAAATTTAATTCCATTCTAAATATTTCATTAACCAAATTTCCACCAGTATATGTTGGCCATTTTTTGATTTTCCTTTTCCTGCATAGTCCCTTGCAAAGATTTTCTTGCCAGTGTGTATATAATTTTATCATGAGTACTACTTTGGGGTATTTTTTCCTTTCCCTACAGTACCAGTGGTCCCCCTAGGTTAATCCAGATTGGTCCAACGGGGTGCCACTGGCGCTTGCCACATAGGATCCCATATCCGTGTTCTGACCCGGCCGGGTCATTCAGGAGGTGGATTCCTCCGCAGGTCGGTGCCTCTGTACATAGAGCTCCTCATTTGAACCACTAACCATTTTATAATGGTGAGTAAATTTTACGTGAACACTTTATGTCCTGTCCAGATATTCTGGTTTTCTGGACATTCAGTGTTCTGGTTTAACACTTTGGTAATTGATGTAATTTATGATTTATTTTATTTCCTATGTTGCAGTTTCCAAGCTCCCGATGAAGCGGAATCTATCCGTGAAACTAGTAGAGCACTAGCTGGAACAATATACACGGTTTAAGAATTGAACAAAGAGTGGACCAACGTGCCAATTGAAGGCCTTCAGAGCTCGATACCAAGAGAATCACTCAGCATGGCCCACTTCTTTTGTATTTCAATAACCCATACTGTGTTCAACTTTAATTTAAATTTTTTTTTTTTTTTTTTTTTCTTTATTTGTATTTTCTATGTACTATTAAAAAAATTTTATTTTTATATACAAGTGCCTATAAAGTCCATTCTTTCACTCCCTCCTCTCTTACTCCATTATGAATGGTAGTTTTACCTCCCGTCTCAAAACTTGCTTCTGGGCATGTGAGAGTTTTAAAACGTCATTTTTGCCCACACACGATCATTTTTTATGACACAAAAAATGACATTTTAAAAAATGAACATAAAAAATTTGAGTTCGAATTTTTTTTTTTGTCATTTTTCAGAAGACATAAAATGACATTTTGCCCACACACGACGATATTTAAATGACATTTTTAAAAATGTCATTTTATTTCATCACAAAAAATGACCGTCTGTACGCGGCATAAGAGTTTTTTTTGTGAGAAAGGGGTGCGAGATTGCAAGGAAGGAGCGTGAGGTGTATAATGGTGGCTGAAGAGGTTAGAATATTGGAGGAGCTGAGAGAATGGGGAGAGGATGTGGGGGTGTGATTTAGTGGAAGCAAGGAGAAAGTTGAGAGTGTTTATGGAACGGAGAGGGAAAGAGATTATGTCGCAAGCGAGGGATGTGGTGAAAGAGAAGATGATAAGTACACGGTGTTGTACGCTCTGAGGAGCGTACAACACCATGTGAGAGTGCAGAGGCTGGAAAGAAAGATGGCGCTGAAATGCTGGAGGGAGACATGGTTGTTCCCGCCTCTGGCATTACGATAGTGGAGGGAGGCGTGGTTCGGGAGGAGTCATGAGGAAAGGCTGGCAATAGTTTTGGAGGAGCCGAGGGAGGGGGCGGGGTCTATGCAAATGACCAGGTGAGGTTGGTGGAAGGAGTGGTTGATACAGGGATGGAGGTGGCGGAGGGAGGAGGTATAGCAGACGAAATTAACCCTGTGACTGCTGGAATGGGAAGTACTGACTGGGGATTAAGAATGGAAATGGAGGAGATGGTTCTTTGGCCTTTAGGTCCAAAGGACCAATGAAAAATACAGAGGCAATAGACACTTCAGATGGTAAAAGAGCTAAAATGGAATGCGAGAGATTTTTGGGGGTTGGTCTCCTCTTCTGAAGAGGGGGAATTTCCAGTTTCTCCAGCAGTGGTGGCAAGGAGAGGAAGGAAAGGAGGAGAGGAGGAAATGGGTTAAAATGTGAAGGTGGAAAAAGAAAGATTGAAATAAAAGATAATGTCGTGACTATATCATCCTTGAATGTGAGATCGATTGCTCTATAATTAGAAGGGGCGGTGGTATTTGATTTCCTGGAAGGATTAAATCAGGACATTGTGTGTCACAGGAATGTGGCAATAAATATTCACCAGGAGCAAATGAGTGGAAAGGGAAAGCGATATGGTCACCGGCTTGCGGTAACAGAAATACTGGTGTTGGGATTCTAATTAAAAATAATAGAATTAAGTTGATGGAATATAAAGTGATTGTTCCAGGAAGGTGCATTATGGGCCTTTTCCAAATAGATGATTTTGTTTTTAGGTTGTTTAATGTATATGCACCAGCAGGGAGACCTGAAAGAGTTGAGTTTTTACAGAATTTGCAGGTTTTTTTTGGAGGCCGGACCCCCACTATAATAGCGGGGGATTTCAATACAATCCGAGAAGTATCTGATAGAGTTGGTGGAAGTGGAGGTGGCCCTGATAGTACCAGCACATTACTAAATAATTTGGTTTCAGATTTACAATTGATGGATGTGGGCAAAGAGAAAGGCCCCCAACAGGACAAATTTACATTTTTTTCTGAAACTGGCAAAGTTAAGTCCAGGATTGATTTTATGTTTTGTTCTAAGATTTTAAAGTGTGGAGGGTTTTCCACATTTGATGCACATTTCACGGATCATAAGGGGATTCAAGCAGAATTCCTAATGGAATGTGGGGTTCATTTTGGCAGAGGTGTATGGAAACTCAACACCCGATTAATGGAGGAGGTGGAAATAAGGAGAGATTTTGTGTTGCTGTATGATCATTTATCTAAGAAAAAGAATGGATTCAATTACTTATTTGAGTGGTGGGACTGGACCAAGTACAGAGTGAAAATGTATTTTAAAGCTTGGGGGAGGAGGAAAGCGGAACAAGAAAGAAGAGTGCATGAGAAGTTGGGGTGCAGGTTGAGACGCTATACCTATTTAAGGAAAGGGAATAAATGTGGAGGAGGAGTTAAGGCTTGTGAAAGAGGAGAGGAGGGAATTTATAAAGGAAAAAGGAAGAAAAATTGTTTTTCAAGCAAAAGTACAGCATATGGAGGAAAACGAAAAGTGTACAAGATATTTTTTTTAAAAGGCGTATGGAAATAAAGATGTATTGAAATCGGTAAAGGTGGAAGGAGGGAGAGTGGAAGGAAGAGGTGTGGTGGAGGAGGTTGGAAAATTCTTCAGGGAACAATTTAAAGGTTATGAGGTGGAAGACAAAGAAGAAATGCAGAATTACTGTGAAGTGCTAGACCAGAGACTGGGAAGAGAAGAAGTGGAGTGGCTGGAGAGAGAAGTTCAAGATGTGGAGATTAAGGAAGCGATTGCAGGGATGGCCAAAAACAAAAACACCAGGAAGTGATGGCCTGGGAGCGGAATTTTATATGTCCTTCTGGGAGCAGATAGGACCAGATGTTTGTGCAGTGGTAAAGGAAGTCTTTGCAACTAAAAAAATATCCAAATCTATGTGTGAAGGTGTAATTTCGCTTATTTTCAAAAAAGAAGAGAAAGAAGATTTGAAGAATAGGAGACCAATTACGCTCCTTAATGTTGATTACAAAGTTGTGGCCAAAGTAGTGACTAACAGACTACGGATGGTACTAGACAAAGTAATTGTACCATGGCAGACATGTGCAATACCGGGTAGAAGAATGTCAGATAACCTGATCTTACTGAGAGATATGATCATATAGGTCAACAAAAATCAGAGGCCTCTGGTAGTGGAGTCACTCGATCTGGAAAAAGCTTACGACAGAGTGTCCCATGCCTTTATGATGCAGGCAATGGCCAGACTAGGAATCCCAGATAGTTTATTGGAAGTTATCAGAGGATTCTATGTGGATATCCAGAGTCGGGTTCTGGTGAATGGCAATTTGGGTGATGTATTTAAAGTTAGATCTGGTGTAAGACAGGGCTGTCCTTTGTCGCCCCTGGCCTTTATTTGTGTTATTGAGCCACTCTTGAAGAGCTTGCAGAAGGACAAGGTATGTAGGGGCTTTTTCATCCCAGGTGGAGGTGGTGAGGCAGTCAAATCCATGGCATATATGGATGATGTTGCGGTGGTGGCATCTTCTCAGAGGGAAATAGATCGAGTGAGTCTGCTAACAGAAATATACTGCATGGTATCTAAAATGAGAGTCAACTGGGGCAAAAGTTGTTTGTGTAGTCTGGGAAGTGAAATACAGATACGGAATGACCAATTACAGATAAAACCAGAGGTTAAGATTTTAGGGATCACCTTTGACAAAACAGTTAAAGCAAAGCAAAGTTATGAAGAATTACACATGAAAATTAAGAAGAAATTGGATTTTTGGGCTATGAGGGAATTATCCCTGAAAGGGAAAGTGCTGATCGTAAAAGCAGTGATACTTCCGTTAATTTTGTTTATGACTGTTATAATGCCAATGGGGAAAGTATGGACCATAAAAATAAATAAAGCCCTCTTTATTTTTCTGTGGGGTTCCAGGATGGAACGGATTGCAAGAGAAAAAGTAAAGAAAGCATGTAGTTTGGGCGGTTTGGGATTTCCAGACCTGGAGAAATTTGTGGATATGCATTTCTGGTTGGTGGCGGTTAGGACTTTGAGGACTGAAGGGAGAACTGCGGATATGATGCAATATATGGGCGGATGGTTGTTCAGAAGGTGGAAGTGGAGGAAAGTTGAGCTAGGAAAACTTGTTTCCTTTTCAATATCGGTGCACTACCAAAAATTGGATGTGATACGGACAAAATATGGTTTGGAGGCGTTGGGGTTGGAAGAAGGTTGCAAGGGAAAAGTAAGGAAAGAAATCTATAAGGAAGATACGGTTTGCAACATCAGAGGAACTAGAACCGTTGAGGCTGCTAAAATCTGGACTGCAGTAGAAATTGAAGGTGTGTCTAATAGGCAAAGGGATGTCACGTGGTTGGCATTACACGATGGATTATTAACAAAAGTGTTTAAGGGGCGTGATCTGATACAATCAGAGAAATGTCCAAGAGAAGGTTATGGTGGAATGGAGGATGTGAAACACGTGCTTTGGGAGTGCGATTATGCACAGAAGGTAAGATTATGTTTTGAAGAATTTGTGGATATAGTTTGTAAGTGCAAATTGTCTTACGAGAGTTATTTAACAAGTATCGGATTGGGAAAGGTGGAGGGAAAATGTTTGGGGTGGATTTTTTGTTTTGTATTGAAAGAAACACTTTGGGACATGCGGAATCAGTTGGTGGTGAGGAAGGAAGAGATGGAAATAAAGTGGTGTTGTAAAATTATGTTAGTGAGGTTACATACTGCCTATCTGTATGATGTAAAGAGGTGGGGGGGGAAGATAAGAGCAGGAGAATCTGGAAAATAAGTTGTTGGAATAACTTTGTGAAAGTTGGTGTGGGTTGAGGTTTGTGTGAATAGGGTAGGTATGGATGTGGAAAGCAAATGGGAATGTAAGATGTAAATGTGATGTATAAAAAGCTGATAGGGTAGGGGGGGTACAGGCTGTAATTGTGTGTGAATCGGTGAATTTGAGTTTTGGGTGTGGGGATTAAAGCTTAGCTTACCCTTTATTATGATTTCAAAGGAAAATGTGAATAGTTTTTAGTTAGAGACTGGAAAGTCTCAAAAAAAGTACAGTTCAGGTGATTTGTGTTTGTCTTAGTAGTCTGATGAAAGGAAGGGTTTTCAGCATAGGGAGTCAGGGTAGGATGGAAGTTTATTTAGTTTGTTATTTTGGAATGAAAGTACTATGATGATGAAAAACAGACCTGTACAGATGGTGTATACCATGACAGTGATGTCGAAAGTACGAAAGATCTTGTAAAAAAAAAAAGAAAAAAAATCGACTATAGCCTTTAGGGGTGTCTCTGCTTCACAGCTAGGACGTTGAGAACCACTTGTATCTATCCAAGCCAATTGGTCCTTGTGGGGTACCCTCTGCTCGGCCTTCTAGGATCGTTGATTAAATTCAGCTTCACCTACTTGCTGGTATTGGGCAGAGGCTTAGCCCCCACTTGGAACGAGTTTGCGATCTACCCTTCTCCCCCCCACACTCCGCATTACTACCTTCGGGCAGTAGATGCAAGAGCCTTTCTCAAGGCTAAGAGCGAAGACATCAAGGAACCAGAAGGAAGCCGCCTAAGAACACCTGAAGCGACATTCTAAATCCTCGACGATGGGGAAGAGCGAGAAGAAGACAGACCAGAAGAAAGACCAGAAGAAGAAGACAGAAGAAACGATGAAGAAGAACCCTGCACAGCCACTTCCTCCGAAGTCCCAGAGAACATCACTGCCTCAACCTCCACTCCTTCCCCGGCCGGCACCAGCCAACCGAGAACATTGAAGCCGAACCCTCCTGCAGACGGGCTGCCAATCCTGGAGCCCTGGATGAAGCAGACGGTCGTGCTACAGTTGAAGGAGGTGGACGGAAGAGTCCCTGACATGACCCCGGAGATCTTCGGAAAGAAGATGATCCTGGAGCAGAGTTTCAGCAAAGCGGAAACGCTTTCAGTACAGTCCTTCCCAAGAGGGACTTTCTTCATCACCTTCGTGTCGTTCCAAACGTGCAGAAGGTACTGGGACGTGGTGAAGACCAGTGGCCCTGAATCCCCTTTCCCGAAGTTCAGCGCAAACTGCCCCATTACACGGGATGAAAAGTGGGTGAAGGTGTCCATGAGGAACCCCCATACCCAAGGCAAGGACATAGCCACATACCTCCAGAGGTTCTGCACTGTGATGAAAGACCCAGTCCAAATCCTTGATGCCAACGGCTTCTGGATAGGTAAGTGGTCCGCCCTTTGCAAGCTGAGGAAAAACCCGTCGGGGGAAATGCAGCACCTTCAGCCGTGCTTCTCCCTGGGATATTCCGCAGGCTCACTCTTTTACCTCGGGATGCCCATCAACTGTAACAGGTGTGGCCATCCTGGGCACCTAGGTAAGGATTGCAGAGAGCTTTCTTGCAGGTTCTGTAGGGTCTCAGGCCATGAGACCAAGGACTGTCCGAGGTCCAAAACCTGCAACCTCTGTGGTTTGGCAGAGCATGTCTTCATGCAATGCCCCCAGAGGACCCGGACCTACGCTGGAGCCCTGATCCAGGGTAAGCCAGCCCCTAGCTCCGGTAGTAAGCCACCAGTAAAGAAGCCGAGTGAGCCTCGAAAGGCCACAGGTAAGTCTGCCCCTGCCACTGCCCCAGTCCCTGTCCCTGCCCCAGTCCCTGCCCCTGTCCCTGCCCCTGTCCCGGTTGACTCCATCCACGAGCTAGTCTGTGGCCGTCTTTTGGTCATAGACGGCTCATGGGCGGGAGAGCCAATTAGGCTCATCAACGTGTACGCCCCCCCAGATAAGAGTGCGCGGCTGGAACTTTTCCAGACCCTGAGGACACAACTCGTCACCACCAGAGCAGTAGTGATCGGCGGTGATTTCAACTGTCCGATAGAGGAGGATGGGAGCAGCTCCAGCATATACGCAAAACTTGATGCTACTTCTAGGCTGCTCAGGGAGATGATCTCGGAGGCTTCCCTGCAGGACGCCGTCGGATCCATAGGGAAAGGTACCGTGAATTATTCATGGTGCCGTCCCGATGGATCTGTGCGTTCCAGGATTGACTTCGTGCTCACTTCAAGCATCGTGAGTTCTCCATGATCCCCTGCCGTTTCTCTGACCACAGGGCTATTCACTTTCGGGGTGAACTTGGCGAGGGCTTTGCCCGCGGACCAGGTTCCTGGAAACTGAATAGCACCCTGCTGGAAAATGAGGAATTGATGGGGGAACTCCGGGAGGCCTATGCCTCCTGGACGGAGGAAAAGAGATTCTTCGGAAAGGTAAGTGATTGGTGGGAGTTTGTGAAAGTTAAGCTGCGCAGCTTCTTTCAGGCAAGGGGACGTCAGCAAGTGTGTGCAAGGAAGAAGGAACTCAGGAGACTGCAACGTCAGTTGCAGTCCCTGCAGGACCTTCACCACTGCGGCTGGGACGTTAGGCAGGACCTGGAGGACACCGCGAAGACCCTGAAAGGGTACTTCGAGGAAGAATCTAGGCACATTGTCTTCCGTGCCAAGGTGGAGAATCTTGCGAAAGGTGAGAAGTGTAACGCTTTCTTTTTCAGGAAACTCCATTCAGGACACACTCCCTTGACAGAACTGCGTGACGAGACTGGAACGCTCCAGAAGGGGAAGGAGGCTGTAATGCAAGTGGTCGCAGACTACTACACCAACCTCTACTCCCCGAAGGAAACAAACACGGAGGCAGCCGACAGGTTCCTGTCAGGTATCACTAACCAAATTGATCCTGCAGGTTCATCGGCCGTCAACGCCCCTCTGGTGTTGGAGGAGCTGCACTCTGCCGCTAAATCCTTTAGGTGGGGCAGGACCCCGGGTTCCGATGGTCTCCCAGTTGAGCTCTATGTAGCCCTGTGGGACCTCGTGGGCCCGGACCTGCTCGAGCTGTACGAGGAGATGGTGGTGGAGGGTAGAATGCCTCCATCACTGAGAGAGGGGATGATCACGATTCTGTATAAACCTAAAGGGGAGAGATCGGACCTGAAAAACTGGCGTCCGATCTCTCTTTTGAACGTGGACTACAAAATCCTCGCCAAGGTTTTGGCCAACAGGCTGAAATCTGTCATCGGATAGATCATCCACCCGGATCAAACTTGTGGCATTCCTGGTCGCAGGATTGAGGACAGCCTTGCGCTTGTCCGGGACACGGTCCAGTACATTCATGGCCGCCGTGTGCACGCGGCCCTGGTCAGTCTTGACCAGGAGAAGGCCTTTGACCATGTCTCCCATGAGTTTATGTGCAGAACCCTGCGCAGGTTTGGTCTTGGGGGAACTGTTTTGTTCGTATGTGAATGTGATGTATAAGGACATTTGTAGTTTGGTGTTGGTAAATGGCTAGAAAACTGACCCCTTTTCAATTTTCTCCGGGGTCAGACAAGGCTGCCCTCTCTCACCTCTGCTTTTTGTTTGCTGTATAGAGCTATTCGCCCGAAGCATCAGACAGAACCCAGAGATCAGAGGGATCACCGCACCAGGACCAGAAAGACGGGAGGTCAAGTGCTCGCTCTACATGGATGACGTGACGGTGTTCTATGCCGACCGGCGCTCCATCGACACACTCGTCCGGACGTGTGAGGACTTCGGCCAAGCTTCAGGGGCAAAGGTCAACTGCGGGAAGTCGGAAGTCATGCTCTTCGGAAAGTGGTTCCTGCCTTCTTCTGCGCCCATCCCGTTCAACATCAAAGCGGACTTCATCAAAATTCTCGGAGTCTGGTTTGTTGCGGAAGGCGCAGCCCTGAAGTCCTGGGAGGAAAGACTGGCGAAAATGAGACAGAAGTTTGGACTTTGGAGCCTCAGAGAACTCACCATCGAAGGGAAAAAACTGGTACTCCGCAGCGAGATTCTCCCTGTGTTGCAGTACCTCGCCCAGGCTTGGCCCCCCCGGGTTAACACTTGCAAGGCCATCACCAGGGCAGTGTTTCACTTCATCTGGAGCTCCAAAATGGACAGAGTGAAGCGGGTGGTTATGTTCAAGGAACCCCTCAAAGGCGGTAAGGGAGTGCCCGACATCGCAACACTACTGAGGGTGTTCTTTGCTTGTAACTGTATCCGCAGGACTTTGGTTGACAGAACAGTGGACTCTGGCGGTAACTCCATGTCCCGTGTTTTCCTCCTACCTCTTTGGAGGTCTCTCGGATGGGACAAATGGGACAGCTCCGTCCCCTACAACTGGGACACTCCATGGTATTACTTGGACACTTTCGAGTTCATCAAGGAGCTGGGGCTGCATGGAGTTAAGCCCGACTTGTGGAAGCCAAAAACTATCCACAAGTTGATTAGAGCATCGGATATCATTGAGACTATTCCAGGCCTCCCTTCAGCCACTTGTAAAGTGGTCTGGAGGAATGTTTCTTCAAAGAGACTCACCAACAGGCACAAAGATCTGGCATGGATGGCAATCCAAGGGGGTTTGCCGCTGAGGACATTCATGCATGCCAGAAACCTGTGCAAATACAGGCACTGCCCCTTTTGTATCATCCAGGAGGAAACTGCTTTCCATGTTTTCTGGGAGTGCCCCTTTGCACAGAGCCTGTTGAGGGCCTTGGAACCTGAACTTAAAGACTTTGTACTACAAACTGCTATTACACACTTTGGTGTGTTAAACGGACTCTTCTGTGGGACCCACTCACAGGAGGACATTGACAGTGCCTGGCGGGTGCTGTGCTGCTTCAAGGACGCCGTATGGTGTGCAAGAAAACGCCTCATCCACCAGAGGGAGAGGATGTCCATCGCGGATTGTCGCAGACTGACCTTCAGTCTACTCAGAGACTATCACCTGATGGACTATACGGAGGAAGAGGACGTCTAAAGATTTCCCCTCCCCCTCCCAACTGTGTGTATCCATTGGTAGTTCAATAAAGCTTCGGGCCTGTGAACTTTTTCCTCCCCCCCACCCCACCTCCTCCTCCCACCCATCACATCCGTTGCCCAGTTGAACGCTATTTTCTTTTGACAGTTTAATGACTTAAAATATGACATGTTTTTTGGAAGTACTGATTTCAGGGTAATGCGGCGTCATGCATGATGTGATGCTACAGGGTATATTACTCTGTACAACACATTGGGCATCATACCGCAGAATGTGTGAAAGAATGTAATTTATCTGTACGCTTGGAACTGAATGTACCCTGTTGAAGTATTTGTTTTTTGTATATTTTCTTTGAAAAATAAAGTATACATTTTCAATCAAAAATCTGTTCTTATCAGTTTAATATCTGATACGTCCCCTATCTGGGGACCATATATTAAATGGATTTTTAGAACAGGGAGATGGAAGAAGAGCTTTCTCTGTCCACTCCACGCATCGACCTGGTATTGCAGTACCTCCAGGACTGGTGCACCCCTCTCTTACGCAGTGTCAAAAAATAGATTGAACTGGAAAATCATCCAACTTATTTGTCTTGTGTCTTGTTGCTGTCAATGTTTCTTGCTTAAAATCGGTTCCTTGCAATAAACTGGCATTTAACCCTTGTGTCTTTGTCTTCATTGCTTCTTGTCACTTTCTTGGGGGAAGGCAGACCTTTTTTTGCTGCTCACCAAATGACACTACTGATCAAAGTTACCTATTCTGCAAAACCTAGATTTAGTCAGGGCGTCCAATTTTCGACAAGTCAGCTAGTGTTCTACTCCTCGCTCTCTCTCCTAAGGCCCAAAATGAAGCCTTCGATAAGCAGTGACCACTCTGCTGTCAAAACAAGGGGGCTGAATGTGTTCCATTGCTGTGTGCCTTGCTGCATGCAGCAGCTAGCTTGAAAAGTCAGCTGTGGCAAGGGTTTTTTATTGTTATCCGTAGGATCCCTTAGTCTTTGACTCCCTCTAGTTGCCCTCGATTTTCTTCCACGTTATGTTAACTAAGTCCACGTTATGCTAACTAGGAGGCCGGCACATGCAAATGATTTTCCTCGCTGAACATGCACGAGGAGCAACGAGAAGCACCTGAATCTGTGCAATATTTATTTTCGGATGACTGAGGGTCATGACTGGGCTCCAGCAGTGTTGGGCAGGTGTCAGAGAAGGGGGGATTGGCCAGTAGACAGGGGATTAGGCCTGTAGGCCGTCCGGCTGTGGATTCACACCTCTGGACAGCCTAGACTGGGGGGGAAGGGCGATTGCCCAGTACAGGCAAACGGGCAACTCTCAGCGACCCCTCCGGTGGGGCCAGAAAGCAGCTCGCTCGGAACAGAGAATAATTGAGTTATCGCTTCTCGGCCTTTTGTCAAAGATCTAAAAGTCTAAGCCAAGAGGTATCAGAAGGCACTAACCTGGGGGGCGTGTCCTGGCTATGGAGGAGTGAGGACGTGCATCTCCTGAGCTCCGTCCCACCGCCGCACAGATCACAGCCTACGGGGAGAATCTTACCCCATCCGCAGCCCAGAATGTCACAGCGGAACAGGTCCACCTCCCAGCCGCCGAGACCGGACCGGACCAAGCAAGGGCAGCTCGATTTTTTCGCCGGGAGCAGCGCACGCAGCCGCGAGGCTCCAAAGATGGCGGCGGCGACGAAGGCCGCAAAGACACCCAAGGCCTCGTTACACACCAGGTCACAAGCACTGGAGGAATCCCCGATCCCGTCGCCAGAATCGGTGAGTGACTCTCTCCCACGGGGCTCCCCAGATTCCCCCAGGCTTAGGGGAGACGATCGTGAGGCCCCCGATCCTATGGATGACCTGGAAGTCCGGCGCCATATTTTCTCCCTCCCCACTAAGGCAGACCTGGAACGGTTTGCTGACAGGGTAGAGCGGGCCCTAAAAGAGGAGATAGCCCAGGTCAGGGCCGATACTGCACATCTAGGGGGGAGGCTGGAGACCCTGGAGCAAAAATTTGAAGAATCCCTGCCGGTCATCTCCATGCTCAGAGACAAGTGCACTGCCCAAGACCACCAAATAGAAGCCCTGCTGTGCCAGATTGACGATATGGAGAACCGCAGTCGCAGGGCCAATATTAGGGTCCACGGCCTACCGGAAGCCACAGGAGCCAGGGACATTGTCCCAACCCTGGAAGGAGTCTTTAAAGAGATCCTGGGCCTCCCGGCTACAGCCACTATCGAAATAGACCGGGCGCACAGGGCCCTGAAGCCCCCCTCCCAAGATGTAAATAACCCCAGAGACATTATATGTAAACTTCACAAATACACTCTAAAAGACCGCATCATGCAGAAAATGAGTGGGAAACCCTTCTTTGACTTTGATGGCGCCCACCTAGCTTTTTACCAGGACATTTCAAGGCGCACTCTCATGCAGCGCAGAGCATTGCGCCCCCTGCTGACAGCTCTTCAAGATGCAGGCCTGACATATCGCTGGGGGTTCCCCTTTTACCTGCAAGCCACTAAAGAAGGCAGGACTGTGACACTTCACACCAAGGATGACCTCCCGAACTTTTTAGATTCCCTCGGCTTGGATCCGGTGGACTTCCCTGACTGGAGAGGCTGGACAGACCAACCAACGCTAAACCTGCCACAGCCCCAACCATGGCAATCATCCTCTCGCAGGAATCGCAGAAGAGACCGCAACCGCCGCCCATCAGATCTCCCAATGGACCCGTCCTTTTGAAACGACAGCCGGCGTTGCTGCACAATGCTACTACAATTCAAGCTGCTACCATAGGAGCAATTCCACTAACTCTTGTGCTGAAGATCTCACCACTGCCCTGGCCCTAGGGCCATATAAGCCTTAATTTTGATCTGTCCCCCCCCTTTCTTTTACCGGTTTTTATACTGCGCCACTCTTATCCACCCCCCCAATTTGCTTTTATAATCAGATATGCCCCCTTTTTTTTTTTTACTGAGGGTTATTGAACATGACTATGCCCACTGCTATGACCCGGAACAAGATTGTAGAGCTCGGCTCACCCAGAGGGGAACGGACAGTTCTTCCCCATGCGAACATACCCTCCCTGGTTCTCCCCCCCTTCACACTACGCTAGATAAGGTGGGCGGAGCTGGGAGTATTCCCGTCCCTTCCCCAGGTTGGCTCACGTATCCCCAGTAGGCCACCCTTCTTAGGGTGATGGTCCCAGTTGGGACCCCAGGTTGTACTCCGGGAACCTCTCCCCATAATGGGGACAGGGCCCTGGACGAGGCCTTTAGTATGGACTGTGTATGTAGTGGCAAAGGCCACTGCGATGTACAAATTGTCTACCCGTTACTTACCTTTTGTGTTTTCCTCCCCCTCACCCCCTACTCTCTGCTCTTGACTCTACTCTTGCTCTCTCTAGACCACCTATACCAGTGTGCCATGTGCGGGCTCGACATCAGCCAACTGAACTAGTGGACCCCCGATCTCTCCCATGGCATCTTTAAAGGTAAGCACATACAATGTTAGGGGGCTTTGTTCCCCCCACAAACGCAGTAAACTGTGGTGGGAACTAAAGCGTTTAAAAACACAAGTGCTCTTCCTACAGGAGACACACTTCACGCCCCAATCCCTTCCCAGACTACCTACCCACCTCTTTAACCAATGGTTCCTTAGCAATTCACCAACACCCAAATCTAGAGGGACAGCCATAGCAATTCACAAATCATGCCCCTTCTTGGCCCTAGGGAGCGAAATAGACCCTCGGGGCAGATATGTGTTTCTTAAAGGTAGCATCGCAGGTCAGATGTACACGTTTGCAACGATCTATGCCCCAAACACAGACCAACTCACCTTTCTTGACTCAACTCTAGACCGACTGACAGATTTCAGGGAGGGCCGACTGGTCCTGGGAGGAGACTTCAACATCAGCCCAGACCCCCTTTTGGACACTTCCCACACAAAGACCACACACTCTTACGCATTTCTTAGACGCTTTCGGAAAACACTCCAATCTCACCTATTGGTAGATTGCTGGCGTACGCTAAACCCGACGGGTCGTGACTTCAGTTACTACTCCACAGTGCACGACGTATACACTCGGATAGACCACATATACGTGGACCTCAGGACACTAGACCTACTTCAGACCGCGGCCATTGGCAACATAACCATATCGGATCACGCTCCGGTCACCGTTGCCTTAGATTTGCCGGCAGGTTTGAACAAAGCCTGGACATGGCGATTAAATGACAACTTATTGGATGACCCGGTCGCGGTGAAGAGAGTGTCGGACACATTGTCACACTACTTTGCCGAAAATTCAGTGGACGGGCTGGAGGACGGTCTGGTGTGGGAGGCCCACAAGGCGGTGGTTCGGGGGGAGCTGATTTCACAGGGGGCGAGGCTCAAGCGGGAAAGAGGTGCAGACTTTCTCAGGGTACATACTGCCCTGGGAGGGGCTGAACTACAACACAAGGCGAACGGCACCCCAGAGGCCCTAAAGGAACTGACGGAACTAAGGGAGCTTTTCCTATGCCTCCTTGACCGTCAAACCCGTAAACAATTTCGGTACGTGGCCCACAAATATTACGAACATGGAAACAAATGTGGACGGATGCTGGCACATGCAATTAAAAAACAAAATGCTACATGTCACGTGCAGAAATTGCGCTCCTCCTCGGGCGAATTGGTAGTCCACTCTTCCAAAATAGCTTCAGGATTTAGGGACTACTACACAGGTCTTTACAATTTAAACCCTGACATACCCCCCAACACACAAGACGTCAGACGACAGACGATACGGAATTACCTTGACTCGGCTAACCTCCCCCCACTCACTGACGGTCAGACTGCGACATTAGAACTCCCTATCACTGTTAAGGAAATTGAGACCACAGTGGGGTCCTTGCCCAACGGGAAGAGCCCAGGCCCAGACGGGTTCACTAAACCGTACTATACGACTTTCCTTTCCCACCTGGCATTGCCCATGTGTAAGTATTTTAATTCCCTGGCAGAGGGTAAGACTATCCCCTCCGAAGCCTTACTGGCGCACATAACGGTTATTCCGAAAAAGGGCAAGGATCCCACTGTCCCCCAGAGCTATCGCCCCATTTCCCTTCTCAATTTGGACATTAAATTGCTAGCAAAAATTTTGGCAAACAGGCTTAAACATCTTCTGCCCAACATCATACACCCTGACCAAACAGGCTTTATAGTCGGCCGAGAGGCCAGAGACAATTCCCTCAGGGCAGTCCAACTCATCCACTGGGCCCGAACTTGCCCAGACCCCACGCCTTATATTGTCCTGTCAACTGACGCCGAAAAGGCCTTCGACCGCGTGGACTGGCCGTACATGACGGAGGTCCTGCGGTCGATCGGCCTAGGCCCGCGCACACTGACCACGATCCTGGCTTTATACTCCACACCCTGCGCCCAAGTCAAAGTTAATGGCACCTTATCCACTAGATTCCCCATCAGAAATGGCACACGGCAGGGGTGCCCATTGTCACCCCTCCTGTTTGCCTTGGTCCTGGAACCCCTACTCCGGACCATCCGAGCTAACCCAGATATCAAGGGCCTTCAGATAGGTAACGCAGAACATAAGCTTTCTGCATACGCAGATGATGTCCTGTTTCATCTATCAAACCCGCTGATATCATTGCCCAACCTAATGAAAGAGCTGAAGCTATTTGGGACCTTGTCCAACTTCAAAATCAATTTGACGAAGTCAGAGATTCTTCCTATCAACCTCCCTTCACATGTAGCCAGTGGTCTCCGGACCTCCTTCCCCTTCACCTGGGCCACGACATCCCTGCGATACTTGGGTATACAACTGACAGATAAATTTGACACCTTGTATGCTGCTAACTATACCCCATTACTGACGACGGTTAAAAATGACCTACAACGCTGGACGCGTACGGCTTTCACCTGGCTGGGTCGGGTTAATATTATCAAGATGACTGTACTGCCCCGCATCCTTTTTTACTTACAAATGCTCCCGATCCCCCTGCCCAAACAATTTTTTTGACCGCATCTCTAGCATGATGATCGCTTTCATCTGGAACGCACGTAAATCTAGAATAGCGCTCAGAATACTGCGACGTTCAAAACGCACGGGAGGCCTAGGGGTTCCCGACGTTTAACAATACTACCGAGCAATAGCTCTGCAAAGGATTCTGAACTGGCACTTCCATACCCACACCAAGGTCTGGGTGCCTCTTGAGAAAAGCCTGGCGGGCAGGAATTTATCCTACGCACCGTGGCTGTCACGGGAACACAGGGGGTTGTCAGACACAACTTCACCTCTGACGACCCATGTTCTAAACGTCTGGGACAAGGCCAATACCGAGTTCGGCTTGGCCCCCCCGGTGTCCCCGCTGGCCCCCCTGGGAGGTTTCCGATGGTTTCCCCCAGCCGAACAAATGTCCTTCTTTGACCCGTGGGTGGATGATGGGAACGCCAGCTGTGGGAGACTCATGAGAGACGGTAAACTTCAAAGCTACGAAACACTCCCGGTAGGCAGACAAGGCTCCCGTATGAACTTCTGGAAATATAGACAGATACACCACTTTTTCGAGATTCATGGTCGCACTATCAGAGACCCCTTGACGCTCACCCCCTTTGAAAGGTTGTTCACAGAGGATGCTCCTATTACGCACATGGTATCGGAACTATACCGACTCCTCACTTCCACTACAGCACAAGTTAGACCCGCTTATGTTAGGCGATGGGAGTCTGATCTGGGAACGACCTTCACAGGGCCACAGCTTGACCACCTATACCAACTAACCCACTCGTCTTCCATTGACTCAAGGACGCAGGAGACGAACTTTAAAACTTCTATCCCGTTGGTACAGAGTGCCAACAGACCTGGCAAATATTTATTCCTCTACGTCGCCACTATGTTGGCGAGGCTGCGGACTTAGAGGCACACTACTCCACATTTGGTGGGACTGCCCCTTGATCAAACCCTTCTGGGAGGACATACGGCAGCAAATTAAAATAGTGACTGGTCTGGAGATCCCCCTATCCCCGAAACACTTCCTGCTACATGTCCCCACGATCCCCTTTCAGCAATACAAAAAAAATGTGCTGCCTCATCTGCTTAATGCAGCAAGGCGCCTTGTGCCACTGCACTGGAAAACATCCAGGATCCCTACGAGGGAAGACTGGATCACGGGGGTGACTGTGGTTAAGGAAGCAGAGGACTGGATAGCGACCTGTCGCGACACACGAGATAGATACACTAACATATGGGCCCCCTGGTCGGAATATACCTCAGACCCCACTTTTGTCACGTCAAGTTTGGACGCTGCCCTACTAGAACTGTCAGACCCATCCCTCAAAACCCGCAGGTTGGCAAGTGCACATGACAACCCCCTGCCCACGTGAATCCGGCTATGCCCCAGCGACCAGAGAGAACCAGTGAGGGACTGATCACCATGGCCACCCGAGCCCGGCGAGGGGGGTAACTTGCAGCCTTTTGGACTCCTGAAGGTAAACCTGGTATGTCCTTCTTTTTCTCCCCCCTTTTCCCCCTCTCTCTTACTACTTCATCCCCTCTCTTTTCCTCCCCCTGTTTCCCTTCTCACCCAATCCCTATTCCCTGTTTACAACTGTTGATTTACATATTCTGTTGCTGATTGCACTCTCAACCAAGGAGCCACTCAAGGAGCCGAGGGTAAGGCCGATTTATCAGACACTGGTGACTATGGGGCCGTCCCCGAGTATTGAAGGGACACTGTTGGCCCCGAGTCTAACTCCAGGACCTCATGTGGGGTGCCCGGGCGGGCGAGCTGTAGCAGGGAGAGGTTTGTTGGAGGCCCCATGCCCCCCCCCCCTGTTCGGCTCGCGGGCTAGGGCCCCCACTGATGTAACAACCCGCGTGGACGGACACCAGTCTCGCCTCGGTAGGGCGAGGCCGTTCACGGGGATTCCGGTAGCCTTACCCTCGGGGAACGGCTGGCGTTACGGCCGGACCCTATATTATTAACCCAGAAATTAACCACCCTCTTGGTTGACACCATGTTATGGGATGCCCGTTGGCGCCCCCACGCCCTATTACAATATATGTTTTTGTTCTGTATGTTTAACAGACCCCTCCGGGGCCTTGAAGCCTGAGAGACCCTGCGAGGTCGCTAGTACTGCATAACGACAGTTTTCTGTTACACATGTGTATGTCATGTGTATTTCTTTGGTTGAAAAAACTAATAAACTTGATTATACAGAAGGCACTAACCTTGCTCGGCCTGGGGGTGTTTCTTTTATTGGTACACCCCCTGCTGCTATTGGGTAAGGAACTGCCAGACGTTCACGAGCTGGGATCCAGTCTAAAACAATCGGGTTTGGACTTTCTTTTTGGAGATGGCGAATCGGGGGCTTCGTGATTCCCTGCGATTTCTGGTGCGACCAGATTTGAAAGAGAAGATCAACTTGAAGACGATCGTTGTGGATGTCCTGATTGATACCTTCAACCTGACGGTGAGTCAGATATTATGTCTGCAGGATTTTCCTGGACAAGGAATTTATGACGTTACTTTTCTTTCTACCGAGGTTTGTTGGAATGTTTTTGAGTTGGCAAAGAAGAAAGCAGAGACCGGAATCCTGAAAGGTATATGAGTTATCCCTCTATTTATGGAGGAGGACAAGATGATTATTGTTCACATGTATAGTCCATTCTCTGATGTCCTAAAGGTAAGAGCCTTCTTAAAAAATGATTGCGAGGAGTTGAAGGGGGGAGAAAAGGTTCTAAATAAATTTAAGATTTGGACTGGGAAATACCGTTTTTTTGGTAAATTTAAGTTGGACAAAAGTTGTGTTGGGGGAGTTAAACGCCCACCTGCGGTGTTTTCCATTGGTGGTGAAAGAGGTTATTTATACTACCAAGGGCAACCCAGATACTGCCGCAAATGCTTCTCTTATGGACATATCGCAACAGAGTGCGAGATGACAGAGAAGTGTCGTTTCTGTAAACAGATCGGACATAAGGCCAAAGATTGCACTGCCGTTAGGACATGTGACATTTGTCAGGAAGCTGGCCACCTGGCCAACCAATGCCCGCTCTACACGTCCCAGAAGAGGCAATTTTGGGGTACTAACTCAAAGACGAAGTCGGGGGGTGAGCAACAACAGGAAGCTGGTACCAGCGGTACGCGGGAGGGAACTGGAGAACCCCCTGAAAAGGGGTGTTCAGACGGCGTGCTCCCCACTGCAGTGGTATTTGGTGACCAGCCCAAGGACGCAGATGGGAAGTGTGATAGCGTGTGGGACATCAGCAGGAAGGCGGCGGAAGCTGCCATCTTTGGTGACCCTGACGCAGTTACCCCCGGACCTGCAGAGGGCGAGAAGGCGGATCACGCGGGTGGTCTTGACGTGGTTGCAAGTCCCCCCCGTGAAGAGGACGATATGGACGTGGGCGTATCGGAAGAGGAGTTTCCAGAGTCTGGAGGAGAAGCGGAGAAAGAGGAAGAGGGTAGGCACAAGACGGGCGGTGTGGAGGCTGACCCTAGCCAGTACTCAAGACAGGCCTTGATTGGTAACTTATCGTCAAGCGACGAAGAGGAAGAAATGCACAGTGTAGATAGCATTGGCATAATAGAAGATGGACAACAACTGCTCCCGTCATCAGAGACAGGTGTGAAACGACCTCGCATCGAAGGGGATGATGAGGGAGTATTACAAATCGATATACCTGGGGATTCTGAAGAATCTGCCAGTTCTCCAGTAACCTGGAGGAAACAGAGGATGCAAGAGGAGACTGAGCTGAAGGCAAATACCAACTAAAAATTATGATGGCAGTCTATTTCTATTTTTTGATGGCGCGGATCATCAGCTCACTTAATGTGAGAAGCATTAAATCTGCACACAGGAATGCAGTAATCATGGAACACATGTGTTCTGTTAAAGCAGACATTATATGTCTACAAGAATGTGGAATTGAAAACTTGAGCGGTATCAAAGAATGGCAGAAGGGAGTTGCAGTTTGGGCCCCAAGTAGCACCTCCAGATCCGAGGGGGTGGGGGTACTCATAAAAAACCCTAATTTGAAAGTCATGTCCTATGAAGAAGTAGTACCCGGGAGATGGTTGTTGGTGACACTGGACTATCTGGGCGAACAATTAAGAATTATTAATTGTTACGCACCTGCGGACAAAAACGCAAGAAAGGAATTCCTTAATGTTTTAAGATTGTACTTACCTGGGAGGATGGCGACGGTGGTCGCAGGTGACTTCAATTGTGTAAGGAGGAGAAATGAAAGACAAGGGGCTGGAGGTGAGGGCAGTGGGGACGTAACGTCTAAAATACTTAACGATTTGGTGAGTGATTTTAGAATGAAAGACGCCGCTATGGAAAAAGAAAAAAGTAAGGTTACACATACCTTTTTTTCAGACAAAAGGAACTGTCTCTTCAAGAATAGATTTTTTATTTTTATCCGAGTTATTGGAGGTGGAGGATATGTGGTGACCCCGGTTCTCTTTTCTGACCACAAATTGATTTCCTGCAAACTGGATTTAGGGGTAGGGGTAAAGTTTGGCCCAGGGGTGTGGAAACTAAATGTATCTGTGCTGGAGGAGGAGGAAGTGATTAAACAATTGTATATATATTGGGATGAAGTGGTGGCAAGAAAGTCAGAGTTCTCCAATGTATTACTATGGTGGGACTGGGCAAAGACACGGATAACTGCCTTTTTCCAAAGAGTTTGCAGATTCAGAGCAGCCGAAAAAAAAAGGAGCGATGACAGGCTTATACAAAGACTGCACTTTCTTTATAAATGCCAGAGGTGTGGAGTGGAGGTGTCAAAAGAATTGGAGGAGGTAAAGGAAGAGAGAACTAAAATGTTAAAAAAGAAGAAAGGGAAGAGCATAATATTCAATGCTAAAGTACGTGAGATGGAGGAGGGGGAACAGTGTACCAGGTTTTTTGTCAAGAAAGTTTTTTCCAATAACAAAGTGATGAGATCTGTGATGTCAGGTGATGAGGAGGTGGAAGGTGGAAAAATGATGGAGGAGGTGGTTAATTTCTATAAAAATTTATATGGTACACAGAAGGAGGTACCAAAAAATTAATTAACAGAATATTGTGCGGTGGTCGGTAAGGGTGTGAGCGAAGAAGAGATGCAATGCTTATGTGACTCAGTGTCTGATAAAGAGATTGAGGATGTCCTTGGGTGTATGCAGAAAAATAAAACACCCGGAAAGGATGGCCTCCCGGTGGAGGTATATGTTAAACTTTGGCCTATACTCAAGGAGCATTTGGTGGAGGTGGTGAAATATTGCGTCAATGAAGGGACAGTCTCCCCTTCTATGAGAGAAGCGGTGATAACTCTGATTTTCAAGAAAGGAGACCGAAAGGATATCAAGAACTGGCGCTCAATTACCCTGCTGAACGCGGATTATAAACTAGTGGCAAAAGTGTTGGCTAGCAGGTTGAGTAGGGTGGTTGGTAAAATGATAGGGGACTCGCAGGTTTGTGCGGTACCAGGACGCAGAATATCCGATATTCTGGTATTACTCAGAGATCTGGTCTGCTATGTTCAAATGAACAATATGCCATTAGCCCTGATGGGCATAGACCTTGAGAAGGCCTATGACAAGGTCTCTCACACATATTTGTTTAGGTTATTGACCGAGATGGGTTTGCCGGAACCCTTTTTGAAAACCCTAAAGGGACTGTATTGTGGAATTAAGAGCCAGGTGTTGGTAAATGGCAATTTATCTGAAACCTTTTCAGTTTTTTCGGGGGTAAGGCAGGGATGCCCTCTATCCCCTTTAATGTTTGTTTTTGCAATCAAGCCTTTGTTGCAACATGTGCAGAATGATAAATGTTTTAAAGGGATATTTGTGCCCGGAAGTGATGGGAGTCACGCTAAATCTGTGGGTTATATGGACGACATAACCTTCATGTGTTCCTCTGTAAAAGACGCAAAAAGGGCGGAATTACAGTTAAGTCTATTTGGAAGCATGTCAGGGCTAAACGTTAATTGGCAGAAGAGCCAAATTTGTATCATGAGCGGGACATGTAATCTGGAAGAGGTAAAGGTGAAACAAACCGAGTCCTTAGTTATTTTGGGTACCCATTTTGAAAGAAATGTATTGAACCAGAAGAATGCAGAAAAAATGTTGGAAAAAGTAAAAAAAAAAGTGGAGTTTTGGAAACTTAGACGCTTAACATTGACAGGAAAAGTCCTTATTGTAAAATCTGTTATTTTACCGTTA
Source organism: Rana temporaria (assembly GCF_905171775.1). Lineage (NCBI taxonomy): Eukaryota > Metazoa > Chordata > Amphibia > Anura > Ranidae > Rana > Rana temporaria. The sequence continues at coordinate 54,770,116 of NC_053492.1, forward strand.
CTATTATACTTTGGATCATGTTTTCCCCCTGGTGTAAAATGGACCCAGAAGATCACACGCGTTCTTTTTGCTTTCTTTTGGGGCTCCAAGATGGAGAGATTGCAGCGGAAGATAGTGCTGATGAGCCCGGAACATGGTGGCTATGGGTTCCCAGATATAGGGACATTTATGGCCATGCATTTGTGGTTAACACACTACAAGGTGTTTGTAGCTGGAGGTTTGAAGGTGCATCTGATGCGATATTTGGCTGGATGGTCTTTGGTGAAATGGGGATGGTGTGGGCGAGACCTTTTAAAACCCACAGCCCTAGTAACCCCCTTGTTTTATCGCCAATTGAATGAGTTTTTAAAAAAAATTTAAGTTGACAGAGTTGGGTGTTGGTGCGGTTGGAAAAGTCATTTTGGTCAAGTGGCTACGGAAGGAGGAGGTCAGAGCAAATATCTTTGGTCTGGGACCTAGACACGCGGATAACTGCTGGAAGAAGGTTTTTATAAAAGGTGTGTCTAATAGACAAAAAGAAATAACATGGATGGCATTTCATGGTGTGTTGCTGACTAAAAACTTCTTGAAGGCAAGAGACTTGGCAAGAGATGAAATCTGTCCAAGAGAAGGATGCCAAGAAATAGAAGTGGCCCAACATGCCCTGTTCAGTTGTTCTTTTGCCAAAAGAGTTTGGCAGAAACTGATACCCTTTATGGAGAATGTGGTGGAGGTTAAAGGTGTGAACATTTTGATTTGGTATTTTGGTTTGTTTGAGGGCGACAAAACTAAGGAAAGAAAACTGTGGATAATGGTCAGCATCCTGAAAGAGGTGTTGTGGGATGCCAGATGTTGGGAGGTGCGAAGAAAATGTACCTTATCAGTGGAGGACTGTACCAATTAGTTTTTTTCTAGACTATGTGGTATTGTTGGTGGATAGGAGGTGGATGGGGAAAGTGGAGGCAGATATGTACTGGACTTAGTTAACATAACGTGGAAGTTTGGGGTTGGGGGAGGGAAATGTATTTTATGATGTGTATATGTATGTGTTGTTTTTTTTGCAAAAAATTGAAAAAAAAATACCTAGATGATGTGTAAAGCATGATGCACGAGAGAATCTTTGTGCGGTTCTTTTTGAAAGAAAAGTAGCATGCAGGTAAACTTATAGGTATGGAAAAAAAAAAAATCTGTTCTTATCAGTTTAATATCTGATACGTCCCCTACGACCATATATTAAATGGATTTTTAGAACAGGGAGATGGAAGAAGAGCTTGCTCTGTCCACTCCACACATCGACCTGGTATTGCAGTACCTCCAGGACCGGTGCACCCCTCTCTTACGCAGTGTCAAAAAATAGATTTAACTGGAACATCATCCAACTTGTTTGTCTTGTGTCTTCTTGTTGCTGCTGACAATGTTTTTTGCTCTAATAAACTGGCATTTAACCCTTGTGTCTTTGTCTTCATTGCTTCTTGTCACTTTCTTGGGGGAAGGAAGAAGTTTTTTTTCTGCTCACCAAATGACACTACTCGATGAAGTCACCTATTCAGCAACACCTAGATTTTAGTCAGGGCATCCAATTTTCGACAAGTCAGCTAGTGTTCTACTCCTCGCTCGCTCTCTCTCCTAAGGCCCAAAATGAAGCCTTCGATAAGCAGTGACCACTCTGCTGTCAAACAAGGGGGCTGAATTCGCTCCATTGCTGTGTGCCTTGCTGCATGCAGCAACTAGCTTGAAAAGTCAGCTGTGGCAAGGGTTTTTTATTTTTATCCGGAGGATCGATCCCTTGGTCTTTGACTCCCTCTAGTGGCCCTCGATTTTCTTCCACGTTATGTTAACTAAGTCCACGTTATGCTAACTAGGAGGCCTGCACATGCAAATGATTTTCCTTGTTGAACGTGCACGAGGAGCAACGAGAAGCACCTGAATCTGTGCAATTCTTATTTAGGGATGACTGAGGGTCATGACTGGGCTCCAGCAGTGTTGGGCAGGTGTCAGAAAAGGGTGGATTGGCCAGTAGACAGGGGGATTAGGCCTGTAGGCCAGCGACACCCGTCTGGCTGCGGATTCACACCTCCGGACAGCCTAGACTGGGGGGGAAGGGCGTTTGCCGGGTACAGGCAAACGGGCAACTCTCAGCGAGCCCTCCGGTGGGGCCAGAAAGCCGTTCGCTCGGAACAGAGAATAATTGGGTTATCGCTTCTCGGCCTTTTGGCAAAGATCCAGTGTAGTTCTGCTGCGCTGGTGATTAGTCAAGAGGTGCCCGGGGTACCCGACGGTCGGCCTTGGGGGGATCGTTCCTCTTTGGAGGGGCCCCCCCTTGCTGCTATTGGCCTTAGGCTTAGTCCCCGGGCAACGGGAAGCGATCGCCTTCCTAAAGGCGTAGGTGGTCGGTTGGCGGAGCCAGGGGGTTCCCCTTGTGGGTCCCCTTAGGTGGGCGAGCGGATCCTTGGACCTTCTTTCAGGATGGCGAGCCGTGGGCTGAAGGACTCATTGAGGTTCCTGGTGATGCCAGGCTTTAAGGAGCAAGTTACGTTGAAGACGATCGTTGTGGACGTGTTGATGGAGACCTTTAATACCGCGGTGAGGGATATTATGTGTTTACAGGATGTTCCCAATCAGGGAATTTATGATGTGACCTTTTCTTCCACAGCGGTTTGCTGGAACATCTACGAGGAAGCTGTTAAAAGAAAAAGGGAAGGAGCCTTAAAGTTGCTACAGGTAATCCTTGGAGGAAGAGAAAGTGATTGTTGTGCACATGTACAATCCATTTGCAGACCCGGTACTTGTAAGAGCCTTTCTGGATAATTACTGTGAGGTGTTAAGAGGGGGAGAACCTATCCTGAATAGGTACAAGATTTGGACAGGAAAATACAGATTTTCTGGCAGGTTTAAGTTGGACCCAACGTGTATTGGGGGCGTGAGACGGCCACCGCCCGTCTTTACGGTCGGAGGAGAGAGGGGTTTCTTATTTTATCAAGGCCAGCCTAAATACTGCAGGAAGTGCTTGATGTATGGCCATACAAGTGATGAATGTGACTCGTCCGAAAGATGCAGGCTTTGTCAGCAGGTGGGACATAAGGCCAAGGATTGTAAAGCGGGGAAGGTATGTGACATTTGTAAGCGTGCTGGTCATCTGGCCAGGCAGTGCCCGGAATACGAAAGGGAGCGCAAAAAGTACCAAATTGGGAGGAGAAGCGAAAGAACGGAGGGGCAGACAAGAAGGGGGGGCTGAGCAGAAGGCTCCCAAAGGGGGGCATGCCAGCGAAACCCCGAGGTCCGCACCCAGTGACGTTCCACCCGGTGACGCGGCTGGGGCGAGTGGCGGAGTGGGGTCAGGTGCGGACGCAGCAGCGGATGATGCCGGCCACGGCTCTGCAACCCCCCAGATGGCAGAGGGTGTAGGTGGAGACCACACAGGTGGTCCCAACAGTGATGCTAACTCCCCATGTGAAGAGGAGATGAAGGTGAGTGGAGCTGCGGAGCAACCCCAGGACTTGTCGGAAAGAGTGGAAGTGGTTATTGAGGGGGCTGAGCAGGTGTCCAGTCCAGCATGTAGTCCTGTTGTGGCACCAGTATTGATTGGAGACATTTCCTCTAGTGAGGAGGAGGAGGAAATGGAGGATGAGGATGGTGATGAGGACGACGGTGAGGAAGATGGTAGCGACGAAAGCTTGGAGTGCGGGCAGCGTGTGATTTATACCCCCGGTTCGGAGACTCAGGTTGCTGGGAAACGGACTCGGGAGGAGAAGGTGGAGAGTGGGGAGGAGGGCTCTCTACATATTGCTTACCCTGGGGCCTCTGAAGAGGAGGTCGCCAGCTCACCAAGGCTAAGAAGGAGTCGCAGAGTGAGACAGGAAAAGGCTGGTCTGCAGAAGGATTAATGTTTTTTTATGATGGCTGATTTTTCTTTATTTTTGATCATGGCCCTTATTGTGGCTTCCCTGAACGTTAGGAGCTTGAAAGCCGGTGTCAGGATTGCTCTAGTTATGGATTTCTTAGGATCTGTGAAAGCAGACATTATTTGTGTACAGGAGTGCGGGGGGGAGGACCTGTATGGCATCTCGGAGTGGGGGAAGGGGGTGGCTGTGTGGGCACCCTGCTGTGAATCCAGAGCTGAAGGAGTCGGGGTGCTTTTGAAAAATGATGAAATTAAAGTTCTATCATATGTGGAAATAGTGCCCGGAAGGTGCTTGGCAGTGATGTTAGAATATGAAAATGAGAAGTTACGTTTAATCAACTGCTATGCACCACAAGATAAGAGAGGACGGAAGCTTTTTTTGAATACATTGAAACTTCAGTTACCGGGTAGAGTGCCAACTATTGTCACCGGGGACTTTAACTGTGTGAGAAAGGGGTGTGACAGGCACGGTACCAGTGAGGGAGGGGGGGTGGATGTGACTTCCCGACTCTTAAATGAGCTAATTGAGGATTTTAGGCTTAAAGATGTTGCGATGGTGGTGGAGGGGGAGCAGGCGGCACATACGTACTTTTGTGATAAAGGGACTGTATCCTCACGGATTGACTTACTGTTGGTGTCCAAATTTGTGAGAGTTGAGGCATACGAGACGATTCCGATTCTTTTTTCGGATCATAAAATGTTGTGTTGCAAGTTGATGATGGGAGGAGGAGTGAAGTTTGGGGATGGCTGGTGGAAGTTAAATGTGACAGTACTGAAGGATGAGGAGGTGTGTGGTAAATGCAGTACTTACCTGGAAGAATTGGTGGAGCAGAAGGGGGGGATTGGGCCAAAGCGTGCTTGGCAACATTTTTACAGAGAATATGTAGGATGAAGGCTGTGGAAAGAAAAGAGAGAGAGATGGCTGTGATAAAGAAACTACATTTCTTGTATAAATGTAAAAAGTTGGGTATTGACGTGGATGAAGATCTAAAGAATGTGAGAGAAATAAGGGATAAGTTCTTGAAAGAGAAAGGAAAAACTATTGTGTTTAATGCTAAAATTAAAGATTTGGAGGAGGGGGAGCAGTGTTCAAGGTATTTTTTTTTAAAAAGGCCTTTTCTAGTAGGAAAACTATGACTACAGTGTTGGCAGGGGAGGAGGAGGTGAAGGGTGAGAGGTTGATGGAGGAGGTTTTTTCTTTTTACAAAAATCTGTATAAAAAGGTACAAGAAGGAGTGCAGGAGGAGGAACAGGAGGAGTACTGTTGTGTGCTGGAGAAGTGCTTAGAGAAGGAGGAGGCGGAAGGATTGCTGGACGAAGTTACTGAGCTGGAAATAGAAAGCGTTATGAAGAAGATGCATAAGAATAAATCTCCGGGGAAGGATGGTTTTCCGGTGGAACTTTATAGTAAACTTTGGCCAGTCTTGAAGGAGCATCTGACGGAAGTTGTTAGGTATTGTGTTTCCAAGGGGAAATTGTCGGCTACTATGAAGGAGGGGGCAATAACTCTGTTGTTTAATAAGGGGGACCGGCGGGAAATTAAGAATTGGCGTCCGATCACGCTACTAAATATGGACTAAAAAATAGTGGCCAAAGTATTAGCCAGCAGGCTTAGCTTGGTGATACACCAATTGGTGGGGGAGGGCCAGGTTTGTGCTGTCCCTGGGCGGAGGATTTCGGACATTTTGATTTTATTACGGGACGTAGTTTCGTATGCTCAGCTGAACAATGTGCCATTGGCCCTTATGGGGATAGATCTGGAGAAGGCATACGACAGGGTGGCTCACTCCTTCTTGTTTAAAGTTCTGCAGAAGAAGGGGATCCCAATACCTTTTTTGAGGACCCTGAGAGGGTTGTATGGAGGAATTGTAAGCCAAGTTTTAGTCAATGGCAATCTGTCAGACTTTTTTCCGGTTATGGCTGGGGTAAGGCAAGGATGCCCCTTGTCGCCCTTAATGTTCATTTGTGCCATAGAACCTCTTTGCGGCACGCACAGAGGGATAAGGTGATAAAGGGAGTCTTTCTTCCAGGGAGCGGAGGAGAATGTGTCAAGTCAGTCTGCTACATGGACGATGTTACTTTTGTCTGTTCCTCTGAGGCTGACGCCCGGAGAGCGGAGTTACACCTGAATTTGTTTGGTGGCGTGTCAGGGCTGAAGGTTAACTGGCAGAAGAGCCAGATTAGCATGCTGAGCGGATCCGGAGTATTGAAGGAGGTGAGAGTGAAAGTGGTGGACTCGGTTGTGATCCTGGGGACACAGTTCGGAAGGAACTTGCTGAATCAAGTCAACGCAGAGAAAACCATGGAGAAGGTCCGGAGGAAGGTGGACTTCTGGAAGTAAAGGAAGCTATCTTTTACAGGGAAGGTGCTGGTGATTAAAGCAGTGATTCTGCCATTGCTGCTTTATTATAGTCTGGTTTTCCCTCCGAATCCAGGATGGATGCCGAAGATAGAAAGAGTTCTGTTTATCTTTTTCTGGGGAAGCAACATGGAGAGGGTGGAACGGAACACTGTGAGGAAGAGCCCTGAAGGTGGAGGCTGTGGGTTTCCTGATATCTCAGCCTTTTTGAAAATGCACTATTGGTTGGCACATTATAAAGCCTTTTTTTGCGGGGGGTAAGGCCGCTTTTTTAATGAGGTATTTGGCTGGGTGGGCCCTTATAAAGTGGGGCTGGTGCGGGAAGGACCTGTCAAGGCCGATGGCTTTGGTAACCTCACCCTTTTATTTAAAGCTGGTTTCCTTTTTTTAATCTAAATGAACTGAAGGAATTGAGCGGTAAGGCCATGGATAAAAATAGTCTGGTGAGGTGGATGCGGAGAGGGGAGGTAGGATCAAACATTAGTGGTCTTGGCTCTAGATTAACGGAGGCATGTTGGAAACGGTTCTTGCTAGGGGGTGCCTCGAATAGGCAGAAGGAAATTTCTTGGCTGGCTTTCCACGGAGCCCTGGTAACGAAGACTTTTTTGAAATAAAGAGACCTGGCCAGGGATGAGATATGCCCTAGGAAAGGGTGCAATGACGTCGAAACAGTGGAGCATGTGTTTTTCTATTGTTCATTTGCACAGGGAGTTAGAGGGAAGTTGGCTCCCTTTATGGAAGAGGTTTTGGGGGTCAAAAGTTTGCAGAAGGTGGTTTGGTGGAGGGGCGGAGGTCAACACAAAGGAAAATTTGGATTTTTTCAGCTATCATGAAAGAAGTGATGTGGGATGTAAGGTGTTGGGAAGCGAGGAGAAAATTTTTGGCATCTGAGACTGATTGTGTGAATATGATTTTGGCAAAATTGTACGTGGTGATGTTGGTGGATAGGAGGTGGATGAAGCGAATGAGTATTGGGGGTGGAGTAGGTGGAAGTGGGGTGGAGGGTGGGGGTAGGGGATTGTATATTGTATTTTAATTGTTATTATGTTATGTGACTTTTAAACTGTTTTGAGGTAAAGTAAAGTGTGCCCAGATGATGAGTAAAGCATTGTACCTGGAAAGTACTTGGGCGGAACATTCTTTGTGAGTAGAGATGTGCGGAAGTATGGACATGCTTAAGACCTGATGGGAACAAAAAAAAAAATCTGTTCTTATCAGTTTAATATCCGATACGTCCCCTATCTGGGGACCATATATTAAATGGATTTTTAGAACAGGGAGATGGAAGAAGAGCTTGCTCTGTCCACTCCACGCATCGACCTGGTATTGCAGTACCTCCAGGACCGGTGCACCCCTCTCTTACGCAGTGTCAAAAAATAGATTGAACTGGAAAATCATCCAACTTGTTGGTCTTGTGTCTTCTTGTTGCTGACAATGTTTCTTGCTTAAACTCGGTTCCTTGCTATAATAAACTGGCATTTAACCCTTGTGTCTTTTTGTCTTCATTGCTTCTTGTCACTTTCTTGCCAAATGACACCACTCTATGAAGTTACCTATTCAGCAACACCTAGATTTAGTCAGGGCATCCAATTTTCGACAAGTCAGTCAGCTAGTGTTCTACTCCTCGCTCTCTCTCCTAAGGCCCAAAATGAAGCCTTCGATAAGCAGTGACCACTCTGCTGACAAACAAGGGGGCTGAATTTGCTCCATTGCTGTGTGCCTTGCTGCATGCAGCAGCTAGCTTGAAAAGTCAGCTGTGGCAAGGGTTTTTTATTTTTATCTGGAGGATCCCTTAGTCTTTGACTCCCTCTAGTGGCCCTCGATTTTCGTCCACGTTATGCTAACTAGGAGGCCGGCACATGCAAATGATTTTCCTCGTTGAACGTGCCAGAGGAGCAACGAGAAGCACCTGAATCTGTGCAATTCTTATTTTGGGGATGACTGAGGGTCATGACTGGGCTCCAGCAGTGTTGGGCAGGTGTCAGAAAAGGGTGGATTGGCCAGTAGACAGGGGATTAGGCCTGTAGGCCAGCGACGCCCGTCTGGCTGTGGATTCACACCTCCGGACAGCCTGGACTGGGGGGAAGGGCGTTTGCCGGGTACAGGCAAACGGGTAACTCTCAGCGAGCCCTCCGGTGGGGCCAGAAAGCCGCTCGCTCGGAACAGAGAATAATTGGGTTATCGCTTCTCGGCCTTTTGGCTAGATCAAGTGTAAATGCTGATCTGTCACTATGCTGTCCAGAAGAGTTTTCTGACTGTGCCCTTGGCCTTTGAACTTTGTTCACTGCTGCTATTGGGGGTGAGTTGGAAGCTTGGAAGGATACTGAGCTGGAAAGCTGTACCCTCGGCCTTCATTTTGCATTTGCATTTTGTTGCTGCTATTGGGGGAGGGCCGGAAAGTAAGGCGGGACCCAATCGAGCTATTTATAGCTATTTTTGATTACCAAAGAATATGGCGGAGCAAAGGAAAACCAGAGGTTCGTGGAGACTATGCCTCTGAGATTTTTGGAATGAAGGATACCATCCGCTTCATTGTGTCACCTGATTTCCGAGGACAGAAGGACCTGCGTTTTTTGTACAAGGACATTTTTGGACCAATCTTGGAGATTGACATGATGGATTATTTTTGTGTTCAAGATTTTTTTGCAAGAGGTACCGTTGATGTTACTCTGATTAGCTGTGGAGCCTGTGAAGAGGCGTATTCACGGTACAAGAGTAATAGGAAGAAAACTGTTTTTGACAGTATCAAAGTGTTACCACTCTTTCAGATGGAGGCAAAGATGGTAACCGTACATATGTACGATCCCTTTATTTCACAATTAGAGGGAGACTTTTCTTTATAAATTTTGTAAAAAAGTCATCTTCAAGGGAGATGGACGAAATTCCTTTGGGGTGTGGAATGGCAAGAGGAGATTCCTTGTCCAATTCAGAAGAGAGCCGGACAGCGGAGTTCTGAGACCACCCCCAGTTGTCTTTATAAACAGGAGCAGAGGATATCTGTTCTATTCAGGCATGCCAAGTTTTTGCAAAAAATGCCGTGGGTATGGGCATGAAGATGGTGATTGCGGCAGATGCTTGGAATGCAAAGAAGGAGAACCTCATACAAAAATGAATTGCCCAAAGAGGAAAGTAGTAGTGGTAGTGCCACCCGAAGAAACCCCTCAAGAACAACCGGCGGAAACGCCCCAAGGGGAAGTAGTGGAGGAGGATAACCGGGAGGCAGAAAAAAGAGAGGAAAAAACAGAGGATAATGGAAGTGCAGAAAGGACGGAAAAAGAAATGGAAACCCAAGACTTAACAACAGTGCCGGAATCAGTGGAGGTGGTAGCGGAAACGGCAGAAATGCAGGTAGATGTAAAGTCACTTAAAAGAAGTGCGGAAGAAAGAGAAGTAACAGAAGAAGAAGTAATCGAGGCCAGAGAAAAGAAGACCCGGGTGACGGAGACTGAAATACTCGGGGATATCTCCTCGAGCAAGGAAGAAGAACTGAATATAGAAGAGTTCCCATCTGGAAAACAAGAGGACGGCGGGGAGAGTCCTGGCCTCTGTAGATTACTAAGCTGATTAGAGTAGCCTCCCTGAACGTAAGGAGTCTGAGGAGCCCGAGGAGGAGGGTGGCTCTTTATGACTTCTTGGAGCTTCAGGGCCTGGATATAATCTTATTACAAGAATGTAATTTAGAAAAACGGTTAAATTATGATTGTATCAAAGAATTCTGGAAGGGTAATGCTGCCTTTTCTGGAGGAAATGATAACAAATGCGTTGGAGTTGGAATACTAACTTCTAAAGAATGGGACATTACGGAAAGTGAAGAACTATACCCAGGAAGACTCTTGATGACAAAATTGCAAAAAGGTGAGCAGAAATTAAAAGTTTTTTATATCTATGCTTCCAACGATAAGGAGGAAAGAAAATAATTATTTGAAGTTTTACAACTATTTATGCTGGGCACAGATCCAATAATAGTTGGAGATTTTAATTGTTCTTTAGACAATGATCAAAAAAGAGACAGCTCAATTAGTGTTCTGAAAGATACGGTAACATCAATAAATCTAAAAGATCTATGGGAAGTTTGTGGATCAGATCTAAAGAAAAAACAAACATGGAAAAACAAAAAAGCTGAATCCAGGATTGACTATATTTTTATATCAGACACTATTCGCGCAAAACAGTATGATACAAAAGAAACATGTTTTTCGGATCATACATTTTTAACAAGCATTGTAGAGATCGATGGAGGCATCCAAAAGAAATCCCCATACTGGAAATTGAAAATCTTACTATTAAAAGAAGACAAAATAAAAGCAGAGTTTGAAAACGTTTACAAAAAATGGAAAGAAGATAAAGAAAAATACGTTTATTTTTGTATGGTGGGATGAAGGTAAAAAAATCTTCAAGAATTTCTTTATAAAAAAAAGGGAAAGAACTGGCAAAAGAAAAAAGAGACATATATAAGAAGTTAAATGCCAGATTACAGGTCTTTCTTCGTTTCGCTAGTGAAGGCATTGAAGTTGAGGAAGAAATAGAGAAGACAAAAAAATAAATAAGAAAGACATTGGAAGAAAAAGGAAAACAGATAATATTTAATGCAAGAGTCAAAAACCTGGAAGAAGATGAAAAGTGTTCGAAATATTTTTTTAAGAAAATTATTGGTAAAAAACATGAAATGAAGAAAATTGAAGGTGAATCGTCAACAAGTGGAAAATTGGATAAAGTGAAAAGCTTTTATGATGACCTATTTAATAAAAAGAAGATTGAGTCACTGGCAGAATTTTTTATTCAAAATCTGGACAAAAAATTAAATAAGAATGAACAAGAGTTTTTAACACAAGATTTTAGCTTGGAAGAAATTTTAACAGTTATTAAAAGTTTTGACAGTTCTAAAACACCCAGAAATTACGGATTACCGGTAGAATTTTATAAATGTTTTTGGGAAATTTTAAAAGAAGATTTTTTACAAATTATCGATAGAGTCTCAAAGAACTTTTTACTACCGGAGTCTTGGAATGAAGGAGTGATTGTACTAATATTCAAAAAGGGTGATAAGGAACAGATGAAAAAATTGGAGACCAATAACATTACTGAACTGCGATTATAAAATTTACGCTAAGCTTATCGCTAACAGGATTAAAAGATGCGTGGGATCCATTATTGATGAAGATCAATCTTGTGCGGTACCTGGAAGAGTGATCTCAGACTCACTCATTTTAATCCGAGATGTTATTTGGGACGTAAAAGATAGAAACCAGAAGATTGCTTTAGTATCTCTTGATTTTGAAAAAGCATACGACAGAGTGGCTCATGATTTTTTATTTAAAACATTGGAAAAAATGGGTTGTCCAGAAAAAATACTCAAGCAGATTATAAGTTTATGTGGAAATGCTTTTAGCAAAGTATCTGTCAATGGATTCCTATCTGACAAAATTAAATTACTGAGTGGGGTAAAACAGGGATGCCCCCTCTCACCCATCCTTTTTATATGTGCAATAGAACCACTTTTGTGCTCAGTACGGAAAGATAAAGTGATTGAAGGCTTTTTTATTCCAGGAAATGAAGGAAAACAAACAAAAACAATAGCCTATATGGACGATGTCACCTTAATTGTTAAACATTTTAAAAGTTTAAAAAGAACACTGAGAACAGTAAGCTGGTTTTGTGAAGGTTCAGGTTTTAAAGTAAATTTAGATAAATCAGAAGTTTTTACAATTGGACAATTTTATACAAAACCGGACCTAAAAATCCCCAAAGTTTCAGAAATAAAAATCCTCGGAATATGGTTTTCAGAAAATTGTGGAAATTATAAGAATTGGGAGTCTCTTCTGGAAAGAGTGAAGAAAAAAGTGGATTTAGAGGAGGCACTGCTTGTTCTGGCGGATCCCTCCTTTGGGAGACTCGTCCAGGAGCATCGCCAACGGGCTAACCAGGAGACCTCCTGATTTATGCAATACCCCTGATGTGCCATCGGTGGGGGCTGACTCCTCCGCTACCTTCTCCTGTGTCTTTCGCTCCCTCGCCTTTCTTTCTTCTTCTACCCCTCTTGTTTTCTTTTCTTTCTTTGTGTCAGTCCACTGTATCTCTTTTAATTTTATTTATTTTTTTATAATTTACTATTTTATTTCGTTTTTACTTTGTTTTTGCCTGTTCATTGCAGATTGTGATTAATGTCAAGCGGGCATGTGGTGCTCAGGTGCCCAGCTTTGCCTTGGGCGCTCAGGATGTTCTTGGAATGTTCCCTTGTTTCACTGTTACTTTAGGAATGTACTTAGCATTGCAGGGGGTAGGGGTTCGGGTCATATCCCGCCCCCCACTTGCTGGGGGGGGCGCCTGCTCAAGTGGACCAAACGTCCGGGGTGGGCGGATGACCTCCGCTCCCTTACTTTTCCAGAGTCCCATTCCTGATGCATGCCCGACTCTGTTCGGATTATGTTAAGTAATGATATTCCACTGTCAATGTATCTTGTATTTGTTTTGACTTTCTTTTAAAATAAAATACTAATTATATAAAAAAAAAAAGAAAAAAAGTGGATTTTTGGAAATTAAGATTATTAAGCATGGAAGGGAAGATATTGATTATTAAACAAGTGATTTTACCAATTATTTTATATGTTTCAATGGTTTTCTTCCCACCAGCTGTAATTCTGAAGAGACTGACTAAAATTTGCTTCAATTTTTTTTGGGGTTCAAAAATGGAAAGAATAAGGAGGGATGAAATGTACAAACCAAAAGAAAAAGGAGGTAAAAGCTTTCCGGATTTAAAAAAAATTTGGTGTCTAAAATATTTTTCGCATGTCTTCAATAGATTAATGAATAAGGAATCACGGAACAATGCCTTTTTAAAATATCAACTAGGATTCTATTCCAAAAGATATAAATGGATGAAGCATGACCATCTAAAACCTATGAGAGGGATGCCACCTGAATATTACATCATACTAGGAAAAACATTTCAAGAATATAAATTAATGGATGTAGAAGAAGAAATTCTAAAGGATTATCAAAAATTAAAGAAAATTATGGAAAAGAGAACAATTGTTAGTCCGATTAAAAATTACAAAAGGAATCTGAGAAGTAGGGATGAGCCGAACATACCCGGGTTCGGTTCGCACCAGAACGGTCGAACAGACCGCGGTTTTGAACGAACATTTAGAAGTCTATGGGACTCGAACGTTCGAATTCAAAAACGCTCATTTTAAAGACCAATATGCAAGTTATTGATGGAAATTGTCTTTGAGAACCCGGGTCTTGTCCCAGGGAACATGTATCAATGGAAAAAAAAGTTTTAAAAACTGTATTTTTTTCTTGAGCAGCGATTTTAATGATGCTTAAAGTGAAAAAAAAATTCCTTTTAAATATGGTACCTGCTGGGTGTCTATAGTAGTGGCACATGTTTAGAAATGTCCCTGCACAACATGAGATTACTCTCAGAAAAAAAGTAATTTAATACTGCTCGCGGCTTTAATGTAATGGTTGATCCCTGCACTATGGATAAAAATCATTGAACAAAATAGCATGAGTTTCCCCGACACCACTCCCCCCAGGTCATTACAAGACCCAGTGCCGATCCTGACCTCCTTGGGGCCCTAAGCAAAATGACATGGCACATTAAAAATGAGAATCGGGGGGGCGCTGACGACAGTGACATGTCACATTAAAGAAAGTTGAGAAGCGGGGGGAGGGGATGTTCTGCTGTCGGAAATGACTCAGCCAGCGAGATTAGAAGCGGGGTGAGGGGGCGAAAATGACTTCTCACCAGGCGGGGCCTTTAGTAATTTGGGGGGCCCTTTGCAGCTTTGCGGGACCCTAAGCGCCTTGCATAGTGAGCCTATAGCGAGGACCAGCCCTGAAAAGACTGTCTGGCCCTATATACTTTGAACAGCAGTATACAGGCATTGCAAACAAGATAAGGACTGTAGGTTTCTTAAGTAGAATCAGAACCATGTCATACTTTGCTCCTGCATATTGCACAATTTCCCAAAGAGACCCTCAACAAACTACATGACACTTGTGCCTGATGAGGCCACTCAGGGCCGTCTTAATAGCATCATGGGGCCCTGGGAAAAGTAATGCTCTGGGGCCCCTACAATAGAGACAGTGCATGTAAACAGAAATCAAGTAGGTAGAAGGTAGGGGATATCTGGGGTGTAGAGGGGTCAGAGTGCTGGGGGATAACTGGGATGTAGAGGGGCAGCATGGGCTGCCCCAATTTCGGGCAGCCCGTGCTCAAGGACCAGCTGCTTTGGGGAAAGGGCAGGGGCCCCCCATGCAGCTGGGGCCCCCAGGCAGTGCCCAGGTGTGCCCTCTCATTAAGACAGCCCTGAGGCCACTGATGTTCCAGTGTTGCTGGCCCGTGAGACTGTCCATACAGGCTTGGCCCCCCAAAGTGCACGTGCTGTGTGGCAACAATATGTAAATTATTGTAGGGGTGGGGGGGGGCATTACAATGCCAGATCTTGGCTCAAATTATTTTTTTGGTAAAGTAAAATTCTAGAAAAAAGGGGGGTTGCCATCCGGGGCCCCCTTTGAACAAATTCTGTGAAGAACTCCTGTTCTCTGAAGGCCTCCATTATTTCTGCAAGTCAAAATATTGAGAAAAAAAAACAAATGTCAGTCAAGCCTTAGCTTTCTCCCCATATCTAACCCACAAACTCATCCACTGATCATAAAGTCCAAAGATCAAGTTTATTATTGTCGTACTGCACGCCCGTTTTCACAACATATTCTACCGACGGCGGACTACGTAACTCACGCAATATCGCTTTATAC